>NC_042977.1:52483503-52651003 GCF_901001165.1 Salmo trutta
TCCATCATATTACTACTTTACTCGAAAATTATCAAAATGTTTCTCTATAAACAAGTGGATTATTTATCTTAAGGCTTTCCTACTTATATATATATATATATATTTTTTTTTTAAAGATACAGATCTAAGTTCATTGGAATATGTGACTGACCGGCTCAAATTGGTCTGATGTAGCAAAATTCAAAATTGTTTTAAAAAAAAACATTTTTACATCAAAGTAGAGACTCAGAGCTACAAAATGTTATATCATACACTATTTTTGAGGCGCAATGAGAAAGTAATTCTGCTTTGAAAGTTTATAAACTTGTAAACTCACTTATGAGAAAAGGGCCTTTGAATGTTTTGGTACCTACTGGAGAGCTCTCCTTTGTCTACACCCATTCAGCATAGTTCACACCCTCTTAAGCCTTAGCCCCACCCATCTCGAAGGATTCACATGTGAGGTCATGTGCTAAACTGTGAGTAGTGTAGTAAAGATTAAGACTAAAAGTGGTAGTGCTCTACAATAAGGAAACATTCCAGGTAAACAGAAAATATTTGATGACACTAACCCAGACACACTTGTCTAAATTGATGCGTCATGTGAAAGAAATGCTATAACCCCCAGCCACATCCAGTGGTGGAAAAGTACTAAATTGTCATACTTGACTATAAGCATAAATCATTTCAAATTCCGTATATTTAGGGATATGCCTCCTGCTAGCGGGACACAAGCCAACAACATCCGGTGAAATTGGAGGGCATGCAATTCAAATAAATAATCATAATATTAAACATTCAGAAACATACAAGTATCTTATATCATTTAAAAGCTTAAATTCTTGTTAATCTAACTGCGTTGTCCGATTTCAAATAGACTTTACAGTGAAAGCAAATCATGCGATTCTCTGCGGACGGCGCCCCACATCAACATATCTTTCAACCAGCACAGGCTTCATAAAATCACAAACAGCAATTAAATAAATCACATACTTTTGAAGATCTTCCTCTGTTTGCAATCCCAAGGGTCCCAGCTAAAACATGAATGGTCATTTTGTTAAATAAAATCCTTCTTTATATCAAATCAAATGTATTTTATATAGCCCTTCGTACATCAGCTGAAATCTCAAAGTGCTGTACAGAAACCCAGCCTAAAACCCCAAACAGCAAGCAATGCATGTGAAAGAAGCACGGTGGCTAGGAAAAACTCCCTAGGAAAAACTCCCTAGAAAGGCCAAAAATCTAGGAAGAAACCTAGAGAGGAAGCAGGCTATGAGGGGTGGCCAGTCCTCTTCTGGCTGTGCCGGGTGGATATTATAACAGAACATGGTCAAGATGTTAAAATTTTCATAAATGACCAGCATGGTCAAATAATAATAATCATAGTAGTTGTCGAGGGTGCAACAAGCACGTCCGGTGAACAGGTCAGGGTTCCGTAGCCGCAGGCAGAACAGTTGAAACTGGAGCAGCAGCATGGCCAGGTGGACTGGGGACAGCAAGGAGTCATCATGCCAGGTAGTCCTGAGGCATGGTCCTAGGGCTCAGGTCCTCCGAGAGAGAGAAAGAAAGAAAGAGAGAAAGAGAGAATTAGAGAGAGCATATTTAAATTCACACAGGACACCGGATAAGACAAGAGAAATACTCCAGATGTAACAGACTGATCCTAGCCCCCAACACATAAACTACTGCAGCATAAATACTGGACGCTGAGACAGGAGGGATCAGAAGACACTGTGGCCCCATCCGATGATACCCCCGGACAGGGCCAAACAGGCAGGATATAACCCCACCCACTTTGCCAAAGCACAGCCCCCACACCACTAGAGGGATATCTACAACCACCAACTTACCGTCCTAAGACAAGGCCGAGTATAGCCCACAAAGATCTCCGCCATGGCACAACCCAAGGGGGGGCGCCAACCCAGACAGGAAGACCACGTCAGTGACTCGACCCACTCAAGTGACGCACCCCTCCCATGGACGGCATGGAAGAACACCAGTAAGCCAGTGACTCAGCCAGTTTAGTCAGTTTAGTTGGCACAATCGATTTCAGTAATCCACTCGTTCAACATGCAGACAAAGGAGACCAAAAACATAGAATTATATTGTTCTGGTGCTCTTCTCACCAAAACTCCAAATTCTTGCTTGTTTTTCAAAAAACAAGCCTGAAACCTTGAATAAAGACTGCTGACATCTAGTGGAAGCCATAGGAATTGCAATCTGGGAGACAGATGTACATAGAAACCATAGGTTTCCATTATAAGAGCCTGGGAGCGCAAAACAATTTTTGGGGTTGGATTTTCTTCGGATTTTCACCTGCCATATCAGTTCTGTTACAGTCTCAGATATTATTTTAACAGTTTTAGAAACTTCAAAGTGTTTTCCATAAAATGCTCCCAATTATATGTACATCCTGGCTTCTGGTCCTGAGTAATAGGCAGTTTACTTTGGACATGTATGTCAGGCAGAAATTCAGGAAACTAGACCCTATCCCTAATAACCAGACGGCACAATTATTTTTATTTTTTTTGACGGATAGCTAGGGGCACATGCCAACAATATTTTTATTTTTGATTATTTCACCTTTATTTAACCAGGTAGGTCAGTTGAGATCAAGTTCACATTTACAACTGCGACCTGGCCAAGATAAAGCAAAGTGACACAAACAACACAGTTACACATAGGATAAACAAACGTACAGTTAATAACACAATAGAAAAAGGCTATATACAGTGTGTGCAAATGAGGTAAGATAAGGTAGGTAAGGCAATAAATAGGCCATAGTGGCAAAATAATTACAATATAGCATTAAACACTGGAGTGATACATGTGCAGAAGATGAATGTGCAAGTAGAGATACTGGGGTGCAAAGGAGCAACAAAAAAATAACAATATGGGGATGAGGTAGTTGGGTGGGCTATTTACAGATGGGCTGTGTACAGGTGCAACGATCAGTAAGCTGCTCTGACAGCTGATGCTTAAGTTAGTGAGGGAGATATAAGTGTCCAGCTTCAGTGATTTTTGCAATTCGTTCCAGTCATTGGCAGCAGAGAACTGGAAGGAAAGGCAGCCAAAGAGGAGTTGGTTTGGGGATGACCAGTGAAATATACCTGCTGGAGCGTGCTGCTATGGTGACCAGTGAACTGAGATACGGCGGGGCATTACCTAGCAAAGACTTATAGATGACCTGGAGCCAGTGGGATTGGCGATGGATATGTAGTGAGGGCCAGCACACGAGAGCATACAGGTCACAGAAGTGGGTAGTATATGGGGCTTTGGTGACAAAACGGATGGCACTGTGATAGACTACATCCAATTTTTCTCAGTAGAGTGTTGAAGGCTCTTTTGTAAATGACATCGCCGTAGTCAAGGATCGGTAGGATAGTCAGTTTTACGAGGGTGTGTTTGGCAGAATGAGTGAAGGATGCTTTATTCCGAAATAAGAAGCCGATTCTAGATTTAGTTTTGGATTGGAGATGCTTAATGTGAGTCTGGAAGGAGAGTTTACAGTCTAACCAGACACCTAGGTATTTGTAGTTGTCCACATATTCTAAGTCAGAACCATCCAGAGTGGTGAAGCTAGACAGGCGGGCAGCTGCGGGCAGCGATCGGTTGAAGAGCATGCATTTAGTTTTACTTGCATTTAAGAGCAGTTGGAGACAAAGGAAGGAGTGTTGCATGGCATTGAAGCTCGTCTGGAGGTTTGTTCCTCTCTGGGACATGTGAGACGCTAGCGTCCCACCCGCGGGACACACTATTCAACAGCCAGTGAAATAGCAGGGCGGCAAATTCAAAACAACAAAAATCTCAATTCAAATTTCTCAAACATACAACTATTATATCCCATTTTTAAAATACACTTCTCGTTAATCCAACCACATTGTCCGATTGCAAAAAGGCTTTACGGCGAAAGCATAACATTAGATTATGTTAGGACATCACCTTGACAAGAAAATCCACACAGCCATTTTCCAAGCAAGTAGAGGCGTCACAAAAACCAGAAATACAGCTAAAATGAATCACTAACCTTTGATGATCTTCATCAGATGACACTCCCAAGACTCAATGTTACAAAATACATGTATGTTTTCTTTGATAAAGTTCATATTTATATCCATAAACCCCATTTACATTGGCGCGTGATGTTCAGAAAATGTATTCCCACCAAAACATCCGGTGAATGAGCACATCAATTTACAAAAATACTCATCATAAACGTTGATAAACTTTACAACAGTAATTGAAAGAATTATAGATATACTACTCCTTAATGCAACCGCTGTGTCAGATTTTAAAATAGCTTTTCGGCAAAAGCACATTTTTCAATATTCTGAGTACAGAGCTCAGCCGTCAAAGCAAGCTATAGCAGTTACCCGCCAAGTTCTGGAGTCAACTAAACTCAGAATTAGTATTATAAATCTTCCCTTACCTTTGCTGATCTTCGTCGGAATGCACTCCCAGGGCTCCCACTTCCACAAGAAATGTTATTTTTGTTCGAAATACTCCATATTTATGTCCAAATACCTCTGTTTTGTTTGCGCGTTCAGGTCACTAATCCAAAGGAATAACGCGAGAGCGCAGAACCAGAGATGAAAAGTCAAATAGTTCCATTACCGTTCATAGAAACATGTCAAATGATGTTTACAATCAATCCTTAGGGTCTTTTTAACATAAAACGTCAATAATATTCCAACCGGACAATAGCGTATTCATTACAGAGGAAAAAGAAGGAGAGGCGAGCCAATGTGCCCGCGCAGTAAACAACTCACTGGTCCCAGGCAGTCCACTGATTGACTGAGCTCCTATTCTCTGCCCAGTAACAGTAGATGGATGAAACAAGTTTCTAAAGGCTGTTGACCGCCAATGGAAGCCTTAGGAAGTGCAAAATGACCCCACAGACACTGTAGTTTGAATAGGGATTAGATAGAAGAACTACAAAGTCACTTCCTGGTTGGATTTTTCTCAGGTGTTTGCCTGCCATATGAGTTCTGTTATACTCACAGACATGATTCAAACAGTTTTAGAAACTTCAGAGTGTTTTCTATCCAAATCTACTAATAATATGCATATCCTACGTTCTGAGCCAGAGCGATAGGCAGTTTAATTTGGGCACGTTATTCATCCTAATTTCCGAATACTGCCCCCTGTCACTAAAAAGTTAAAACACTTCAGCGAGCAGACCTTTCTAATCGACCTGGCCCGGGTATCCTGGAAGGACATTGACCACATTTCGACAGTAGTGGATGCCTGGTTGTTCGTTAAAAGTGCTTCCTCACCATCTTAAATAAGCATGCCCAATTCAAAAAATGCAGAACCAGGAACAGATATAGCCCTTGCTTCACTCCAGACCTGACTGCCCTTGACCAGCACAAAAACATCCTGTGGCGTTCTGCATTAGCATCGAATAGCCCCCGCGATATGCAACTTTTCAGGGATGTTAGGAACCAATATACACAGGCACTTAGGAAATCAAAGGCTAGCTTTTTCAACCAGAAATTTACATCCTGTAGCACAAACTCCCAAAGGTTCTGGGACACTAAAGTCCATGGAGAATAAGAGCACCTCCTCCCAGCTGTCCACTGCACTGAGGCTAGGAAATACTGTCACCACCGATAAATCCATGATAATTGAGAATTTCGATAAGCATTTTTCTACGGCTTGCCTTGCTTTCCAACTGGCTAACCCTACCCCAGTCAGCAGCCCTGCTCCCCCCACAGCAACTTGCCCAAGCCTCCCCCATTTCTCTTTCACCCAAATCCAGATAGCTGATGTTCTGAAAGAGCTGCAAAATCTGGACCCCTACAAATCAGCTGGGCTAGACAATCTGGACCCTCTCTTTCTAAAATGATCTGCCGAAATTGTTGCAACCCCTATTACTAGCCTGTTCAACCTCTCTTTCGTATTGTCTGAGATCCCCATAGATTGGAAAGCTGCCGTGGTCATCCCCCTCTTCAAAGGGGGAGACACTCTAGACCCAAACTGCTACAGACCTATATTTTTCCTACCCTGCCTTTCTAAGGTCTTCGAAAGCCAAGTTAACAAACAGATTACCGACCATTTTGAATCCCACCGGACCTTCTCCGCTCTGCAATCTGGTTTCCGAGCTGGTCATGGGTGCACCTCAGCCACGCTCAAGGTCCTAAACGATATTATAACCGCCATCGATAAAAGACAATACTGTGCAGCCGACTTCATCGACCTGGTGTCTGGTCAGGCTGTAAACTCTCCTTACTGACACATTAAGCAATCTCAAATCCAAAATTAAATCTAGAATCGGCTTCCTATTTCGCAACAAAGCATCCTTCACTCATGCTGCCAAACATACCCTCGTAAAACGGACTATCGTACTGATCATTGACTTCAGTGATGTCATTTACAAAATAGCCTCCAACACTCTACTCAGCAAATTGGACAGTCTATCATAGTGCCACCCGTTTTGTCACCAAAGCCCCATATACTACCCACCACTGTAACCTGTACGCTCTTGTTTGGTGGCCCTCGCATGATATTCATCGCCAAACCCAATGGCTCCAGGTCATCTATAAGTCTTTGCTAGGTAATGCCCCGCCTTATCTCAGCTCACTGGTCACAATAGCAGCACCCACCCGTAGCACGTGCTCCAGCAGGTATATCTCACTGGTCATCCCCTAAGCCAATTCCTCGTTTGGCCGCCTTTCCTTCCAGTTCTCTGCTGCCAATGACTGGAACAAACTGCAAAAAAATCACTGAAGCTGGAGACTCATATCTCCCTCACTGACTTTAAGCACCAGCTGTCAGAGCAGCTCACAGATCACTGCACCTGTACACCTGCCCATCTGTAAATAGCCCGTCCAACTACCTCATCCCCATACTGTTATTTTCTTTATTTATTTTGCTCCTTTGCACCCCAGTATCTCTACTTGCACATTCATCTTTTGCACATCTATCACTCCAGTGTTTAATTGCTATATTGTAATTATTTCGCCACTATGGCCTATTTATTGCCTTACCTCCCTTATCCTACCTCATTTGCACACACTGTATAGAAATGTTCTATTGTATTATTGACTGCATGTTTGTGTATTCCATGTGTAACTCTGTTGTTGTTTATGTTGCACTGCTTTGCTTTATCTTGGCCAGGTCACAGTTGTAAATGAGAACTTGTTCTCAAGTAGTCTACCTGGTTAAATTAAGGTGAAATAAAAAAAATATTTTTTTTTTTGTTATAGCCTACGTTTGTTATTTTCTTTCATGTATACAGAATGTGTTTTAATGTGTTGACTTCTTTCCAATAGGTTATTTACACCATTGTTTTTATCATTCCAGACTTGAAAATGAAGTGTATGAAGAGGAGGGGAATATGTTAACCGACATATCTTTTGACAACGATCAGATATCGATACGAAGCCCACCTTCTTTAGATGACATTTACACATTGAAGTTCCCGACAGAGAAAAGGTAGAGAACTGAATTATGATTCTACAGAAGAATGATGAGGGCAATCTCATTACTCATACCTTTTCGATTTTGCATATTTGTGACCCACCACCTGGATTTGGTCTTATGTAGCAAAATGTGAAATGGTGTTTTTTACATTAGATAAAAGTAGAGACTCAGAGCTACAAAATGGTAGATCATACACTGCATTTGAGGAACAATGGGAAAGCAATTCTGCTTTGAAAGTTGATCAACTTGTAAACTCACTTTTGAGAAAATCGCCTTTGCATGTTTTGGTATCTAGTCAAGAGCTCTGCTTTGTCTACACCCATTCAGCATCATTCACACCCTCTTAAGCTTTAGCCCCACCCATCTCGTTTCGCTCTCAGAGCGCTCTGACCGATGATTTGTTTACATCTGGATAACATGAAAACAGCCTAACAATCTCTGCTGGCAACAATTTATTTACGCTTTTTTACAGACATTTACTGACACGGGACATATTCAACGGGAGTTGTACACATGTCACTTAACGTCAGCTAACGAGCCAGCAAGCTAACGTTAGCTAGTTAAACAACAATGAACAAAGTGCAAACAATGCCACAATGCTGGGGGCTAACCAAACAGGTTCAACGTTAGCTACAGTTGAAGTCGGAAGTTTACATACAACTTAGCCAAATACATTTAAACTCATTCCTTCACAGTTCCTGACATTTAATCCTAGTAAAGATTCCCTGTTTTAGGTCAGTTAGGATCACCACTTTATTTTAAGAATGTGAAATGTCAGAATAATAGTAGAGAGAATGATTTATTTCAGATTTTATTTCTTTCATCACATTCCCAGTGGGTCAGAAGTTTACATACACTCAATTAGTATTTGGTAGCATTGCCTTTAAATTGTTTAACTTGGGTCAAACGTTTCGGGTAGCCTTCCACAAGCTTCCCACAATAAGTTGGGTGAATTTTGGCCCATTCCTCCTGACAGAGCTGGTGTAACTGAGTCAGGTTTGTAGGCCTCCTTGCTCACACACACTTTTTCAGTTCTGCCCACAAATTTTCTATGGGATTGAGGTCAGGGCATTGTGATGGCCACTCCGATACCTCCGATCATTGTCCATTTGGAAGACCCATTTGCGACCAAGCTTTAACTTCCTGACTGATGTCTTGAGATGTTGCTTCAATATATCCACATAATTTTTCTGCCTAATGATGCCATTTATTTTGTGAAGGGCACCAGTCTCTCCTGCAGCAAAGCACCCCCATAACATGATGCTGCCACCCCCGTGCTTCATGGTTGGGATGGTGTTCTTCAGCTTGCAAGCCTCCCCCTTTTTCCTCCAAACATAACAATGGTCATTGTGGCCTAACAGTTCTATTTTTGTTTCATCAGACCAGAGGACATTTCTCAACAATGTACAATCTTTTTCCCCATGTGCAGTTGCAAACCGTAGTCTGGCTTTTTTATGGTGGTTTTGGAGCAGTGGCTTCTTCCTTGCTGAGCGGCCTTTCAGGTTATGTCGATATAGGACCCATTTTACTGTGGATATAGATACTTTTGTACCTGTTTCATCCAGCATCTTCACAAGGTCCTTTGCTGCTGTTCTGGGAATGATTTGCACTTTTCGCACCAAAGTACATTCATCTCTAGGAGACAGAATGCGTCTCCTTCCTGAGCGGTGTGACGGCTGCGTGGTCCCATGGTGTTTATACTTGCGTACTATTGTTTGTACAGATGAACGTGGTATCCTCAGGCGTTTGGAAATTACTCCCAAGGATGAACCAGACTTGTGGAGGTCTACAGTTTTTTTCTGAGGTCTTGGCTGATTTCTTTTGATTTCCCCATGATGTCAAGCAAAGAGGCACTGAGTTTGAAGGTAGGCCTTGAAATACATCCACAGGTACACCTCCAATTGACTCAAATGATGTCAATTAGCCGATCAGAAGCTTCTAAAGCCATGACATCATTTTCTGTAATTTTCCAAGCTGTTTAAAGGCCCAGTCAACTTAGTAAACTTCTGACCTACTGGAATTGTGATACAGTGAATTATAAGTGAAATAATCTGTCTGTAAACAATTGTTGGAAAAATTACTTGTGTCATACACAAAGTAGATGTCCTAACCGACTTGCCAAAACTATAGTTTGTTTTTGAAAATGAGTTTTAATGACTCCAACCTAAGTGTATATGAACTTCCGACTTCAACTGTAGCTAACATTAGGCTCTAACTGGAAAAGCAAACGGCTCTGGGATCTGAATAATAACGCCAGCTACGGACCTAGCCAGCTAATGTTAGCTAGCTAGTTAGCTAACAGTACACTGTAGCTTAAGACATATAGCTAGCTAGCTAGCTAAGTAAACAATGAACCTAGCTCGGTAAACAACGTTGTTTAACCAGCTAACGTTAGCTAGTTAAACAACAATGAACAAAGTGTCAACAATGCCACAGTGCTGTGAGCTAACCAACCATGTTCAATGTTAACTAGTTAACATTAGGCTCCAACTAGAAAAGCAAACATCTCTGGGAAATGAGTAGCTAGGGAGCCAGCCAGCTAATGTTAGCTAGCTAGCTAACAGTACACTTTAGCTTGAAATTCAACACTTTCTGTCAAAATTAGAAACGCGTAATATCTGAAAATGTAGCTAGCTAACGCTAGACTATATTACCTGTTTACATCATCATGCATGATGGACGCGTCTCCCTGTCATGGCAGCCATGCCACAGTTGCCCTTAGTTTGAAGATGCAATCCTGTGGCAGGTGTTTTCTCCATCTCTTTAGCTAGCATACTCTAATTCCACTGATTTCAAAACTTGATCCTCCAGAGAGTGGAGAGCAACACTTAGCTATGAAACTCCACTACACAATACATAAATAAAAAAAAGCCACGTTCAACAGGATTACCAACACAGACTGAGGACCTCAAATAGACAGAAGCCTTCTACATGGCAGACCAATCCGAATCCATCTGTACACATGTCCAGCCCACTCATTATCTCAGCCAATCATGGTTAGTGGGAAGGTTGCTGTTTTTTTCTGTGGCTAAACCAACAAAGCTTGTAATTTAACAATTGTATTTGTATTTACAGATGGATTTCAAGTTTGTTGTTAAGGCACATGCAAGTTCACATGTTCGAGAAGGCATTTCTGCCCATAAAAGCGTTTTGATAAAAATGTAATTTTTTTTATGTTCAAACGGCTCTCCTGTGAAGGTGTGACATGAGACATACGCCTAGTTTCCTGAATTGGGTCACATTTTGCCTCCTTTGTTGTCAAGAGTTTATTATGTTTTGTGTTTGTTATTTTCGTATTTGAATATGTTGATATGATACATAAAACAAATAGAGAAATAGATGTGTAGATTACCATTTCCTACTTTGGAGGACTTGAATGTGTTGTCTGCCTGTTTCCAGTGGAAACTGAAGCAAATTGTGTTCTTGGGGTTCTGATTCTAATGTGTCTAGTGTTGTGTTGGGTTTCCGATTGTAATGTGTCTAGGGTTGTGATTCTCTATTGTGTCTAGGGTTGTAGTGTTGTGTTTTACATTTTAGTAATTTAGCAGACGCTCTTATCCAGAGCGACTTACAGTAGTGAATGCATACATTTCATAAACTATTTCTCCGTACTGGTCCCCCGTGGGAATCGAACCCACAACCCTGGCGTTGCAAACACCATGCTCTACCAACTGAGCCATACGGGAGGGGGTTCTGGTTATAACGTGTCTAGGGATGTGTTGTGTAGGATTCTGATTCTCCATTGTGTCTAGGTTTATAGTGATGTTTTCTGTAGGGGTTTTGATTCTAATGTGTCTAGGGATGTGTTGTGTAGAGGTTCTGATTTGAATGTGTCTAGGGTTGTGTTATGTCTGGGTTCTGATTCTAATATGTCTAGTGTTCTGTAGGCTCTGATTCTAATGTGTCTAGGGTTGTATTGTTGTGTTGGGGTTCTGATTCTAATGTGTCTAGTGTTCTGTAGGCTCTGATTCGAATGTGTCTAGGGATGTGTTATGTAGGGGTTCTGATTCTAATGTGTCTAGGGTTGTGTTGTTGTGTTGGGATTCTAATGTGTTCAAGGATGTGTTGTATAGGGGTTCTGATTGTAATGTGTCTAGGGTTGTGTGGTTGAGTAGGGGTTTGGATTCTAATGTGTCTAGGGTTGTGTTGGTGTGTTGGGGTTCTGATTCTAATGTGTCTAGGGTTGTGTTGTTGGGGTTCTGATTCTAATGTGTCTAGGGTTGTGTTGGTGTGTCGGGGTTCTGATTCTAATGCATCTAGGGTTGTATTGGTGTGTTGGGGTTCTGATTCTAATGTGTCTAGGGTTGTGTTGGTGTGTCGGGGTTCTGATTCTAATGTGTCTAGGGTTGTGTTGTTGGGGTTCTGATTCTAATGTGTCTAGGGTTGTGTTGGTGTGTCGGGGTTCTGATTCTAATGTGTCTAGGGTGGTATTGGTGTGTTGGGGTTCTGATTCTAATGTGTTCAGGGTTGTGTTGTATGGGGTTCTGAGTCTAATGTGTCTAGGGTTGTATTGGTGTGTTGGGGTTCTGATTCTAATGTGTCTAGGGTTGTGTTGGTGTGTCGGGGTTCTGATCCTAATGTGTCTAGGGTTGTGTTGGTGTGTCAGGGTTATGATTCTAATGTGTCTAGGGTTGTGTTGGTGTGTCGGGGTTCTGATTCTAATGTGTCTAGGGTTGTGTTGGTGTGTTGGGGTTCTGATTCTAATGTGTCTAGGGTTGTATTGGTGTGTTGGGGTTCTGATTCTAATGTGTTCAGGGTTGTGTTGTATGGGGTTCTGATTCTAATGTGTCTAGGGTTGTATTGGTGTGTCGGGGTTCTGATTCTAATGTGTCTAGGGTTGTGTTGTATGGGGTTCTGATTCTAATGTGTTCAGGGTTGTGTTGTATGGGGTTCTGATTCTAATGTGTCTAGGGTTGTATTGGTGTGTTGGGGTTCTGATTCTAATGTGTCTAGGGTTGTGTTGTATGGGGTTCTGATTCTAATGTGTTCAGGGTTGTGTTGTATGGGGTTCTGAGTCTAATGTGTCTAGGGTTGTATTGGTGTGTTGGGGTTCTGATTCTAATGTGTCTAGGGTTGTGTTGGTGTGTCGGGGTTCTGATCCTAATGTGTGTAGGGTTGTGTTGGTGTGTCAGGGTTCTGATTCTAATGTGTCTAGGGTTGTGTTGGTGTGTAGGGGTTCTGATTCTAATGTGTCTAGGGTTGTGTTGGTGTGTTGGGGTTCTGATTCTAATGTGTCTAGGGTTTTGTTGGTGTGTCAGGGTTCTGATTCTAATGTGTCTAGGGTTGTGTTGTATGGGGTTCTGATTCTAATGTGTCTAGGGTTGTGTTGTTGGGGTTCTGATTCTAATGTGTCTAGGGTTGTGTTGGTGTGTCGGGGTTCTGATTCTAATGTGTCTAGGGTTGTATTGGTGTGTTGGGGTTCTGATTCTAATGTGTTCAGGGTTGTGTTGTATGGGGTTCTGATTCTAATGTGTCTAGGGTTGTGTTGGTGTGTCGGGGTTCTGATTCTAATGTGTCTAGGGTTGTGTTGTATGGGGTTCTGATTCTAATGTGTTCAGGGTTGTGTTGTATGGGGTTCTGATTCTAATGTGTCTAGGGTTGTATTGGTGTGTTGGGGTTCTGATTCTAATGTGTCTAGGGTTGTATTGGTGTGTTGGGGTTCTGATTCTAATGTGTTCAGGGTTGTGTTGTATGGGGTTCTGATTCTAATGTGTCTAGGGTTGTATTGGTGTGTCGGGGTTCTGATTCTAATGTGTCTAGGGTTGTGTTGGTGTGTCGGGGTTCTGATTCTAATGTGTCTAGGGTTGTGTTGTATGGGGTTCTGATTCTAATGTGTCTAGGGTTGTGTTGTATGGGGTTCTGATTCTAATGTGTCTAGGGTTGTGTTGGTGTGTCAGGGTTCTGATTCTAATGTGTCTAGGGTTGTGTTGTATGGGGTTCTGATTCTAATGTGTCTAGGGTTGTATTGGTGTGTTGGGGTTCTGATTCTAATGTGTTCAGGGTTGTGTTGTATGGGGTTCTGATTCTAATGTGTCTAGGGTTGTGTTGGTGTGTTGGGGTTCTGATTCTAATGTGTCTTGTGTTGTGTTGTTGAGTAGGGGTTTGGATTCTAATGTGTCTAGGGTTGTATTGGTGTGTTGGGGTTCTGATTCTAATGTGTCTAGGGTTGTGTTGGTGTGTTGGGGTTCTGATTCTAATGTGTCTAGGGTTGTGTTGTTGGGGTTCTGATTCTAATGTGTCTAGGGTTGTGTTGGTGTGTTGGGGTTCTGATTCTAATGTGTTCAGGGTTGTGTTGTATGGGGTTCTGATTCTAATGCATCTAGGGTTGTGTTGGTGTGTTGGGGTTCTGATTCTAATGTGTCTAGGGTTGTGTTGGTGTGTCGGGGTTCTGATGCTAATGTGTCTAGGGTTGTGTTGTATGGGGTTCTGATTCGAATGTGTCTAGGGTTGTATTGGTGTGTTGGGGTTCTGATTCTAATGTGTTCAGGGTTGTGTTGTATGGGGTTCTGATTCTAATGCATCTAGGGTTGTGTTGGTGTGTCGGGGTTCTGATTCTAATGTGTCTAGGGTTGTGTTGGTGTGTCAGGGTTCTGATTCTAATGTGTCTAGGGTTGTGTTGTATGGGGTTCTAATTCGAATGTGTCTAGGGTTGTGTTGTATGGGGTTCTGATTCTAATGTGTCTAGGGTTGTGTTGGTGTGTTGGGGTTCTGATTCTAATGTGTCTAGGGTTGTGTTGGTGTGTCAGGGTTCTGATTCTAATGCATCTAGGGTTGTATTGGTGTGTCGGGGTTCTTATTCTAATGTGTCTAGGGTTGTGTTGTATGGGGTTCTGATTCTAATGTGTTCAGGGTTGTGTTGTATGGGGTTCTGAGTCTAATGTGTCTAGGGTTGTATTGGTGTGTTGGGGTTCTGATTCTAATGTGTCTAGGGTTGTGTTGGTGTGTCGGGGTTCTGATCCTAATGTGTCTAGGGTTGTGTTGGTGTGTAGGGGTTCTGATTCTAATGTGTCTAGGGTTGTGTTGGTGTGTTGGGGTTCTGATTCTAATGTGTCTAGGGTTGTGTTGGTGTGTCAGGGTTCTGATTCTAATGTGTCTAGGGTTGTGTTGTATGGGGTTCTGATTCTAATGTGTCTAGGGTTGTGTTGTTGGGGTTCTGATTCTAATGTGTCTAGGGTTGTGTTGGTGTGTCGGGGTTCTGATTCTAATGTGTCTAGGGTTGTATTGGTGTGTTGGGGTTCTGATTCTAATGTGTTCAGGGTTGTGTTGTATGGGGTTCTGATTCTAATGTGTCTAGGGTTGTATTGGTGTGTCGGGGTTCTGATTCTAATGTGTCTAGGGTTGTGTTGGTGTGTCGGGGTTCTGATTCTAATGTGTCTAGGGTTGTGTTGTATGGGGTTCTGATTCTAATGTGTCTAGGGTTGTGTTGTATGGGGTTCTGATTCTAATGTGTCTAGGGTTGTGTTGGTGTGTCAGGGTTCTGATTCTAATGTGTCTAGGGTTGTGTTGTATGGGGTTCTGATTCTAATGTGTCTAGGGTTGTATTGGTGTGTTGGGGTTCTGATTCTAATGTGTCTAGGGTTGTGTTGTATGGGGTTCTGATTCTAATGTGTTCAGGGTTGTGTTGTATGGGGTTCTGATTCTAATGTGTCTAGGGTTGTGTTGGTGTGTTGGGGTTCTGATTCTAATGTGTCTAGGGTTGTGTTGTTGAGTAGGGGTTTGGATTCTAATGTGTCTAGGGTTGTATTGGTGTGTTGGGGTTCTGATTCTAATGTGTCTAGGGTTGTGTTGGTGTGTCGGGGTTCTGATTCTAATGTGTCTAGGGTTGTGTTGTTGGGGTTCTGATTCTAATGTGTCTAGGGTTGTGTTGGTGTGTTGGGGTTCTGATTCTAATGTGTCTAGGGTTGTGTTGGTGTGTCGGGGTTCTGATGCTAATGTGTCTAGGGTTGTGTTGTATGGGGTTCTGATTCGAATGTGTCTAGGGTTGTATTGGTGTGTTGGGGTTCTGATTCTAATGTGTTCAGGGTTGTGTTGTATGGGGTTCTGATTCTAATGCATCTAGGGTTGTGTTGGTGTGTCGGGGTTCTGATTCTAATGTGTCTAGGGTTGTGTTGGTGTGTCAGGGTTCTGATTCTAATGTGTCTAGGGTTGTGTTGTTGGGGTTCTGATTCTAATGTGTCTAGGGTTGTGTTGGTGTGTCGGGGTTCTGATTCTAATGTGTCTAGGGTTGTATTGGTGTGTTGGGGTTCTGATTCTAATGTGTTCAGGGTTGTGTTGTATGGGGTTCTGATTCTAATGTGTCTAGGGTTGTATTGGTGTGTCGGGGTTCTGATTCTAATGTGTCTAGGGTTGTGTTGGTGTGTCGGGGTTCTGATTCTAATGTGTCTAGGGTTGTGTTGTATGGGGTTCTGATTCTAATGTGTCTAGGGTTGTGTTGTATGGGGTTCTGATTCTAATGTGTCTAGGGTTGTGTTGGTGTGTCAGGGTTCTGATTCTAATGTGTCTAGGGTTGTGTTGTATGGGGTTCTGATTCTAATGTGTCTAGGGTTGTATTGGTGTGTTGGGGTTCTGATTCTAATGTGTCTACGGTTGTGTTGTATGGGGTTCTGATTCTAATGTGTTCAGGGTTGTGTTGTATGGGGTTCTGATTCTAATGTGTCTAGGGTTGTGTTGGTGTGTTGGGGTTCTGATTCTAATGTGTCTAGGGTTGTGTTGTTGAGTAGGGGTTTGGATTCTAATGTGTCTAGGGTTGTATTGGTGTGTTGGGGTTCTGATTCTAATGTGTCTAGGGTTGTGTTGGTGTGTCGGGGTTCTGATTCTAATGTGTCTAGGGTTGTGTTGTTGGGGTTCTGATTCTAATGTGTCTAGGGTTGTGTTGGTGTGTTGGGGTTCTGATTCTAATGTGTTCAGGGTTGTGTTGTATGGGGTTCTGATTCTAATGCATCTAGGGTTGTGTTGGTGTGTTGGGGTTCTGATTCTAATGTGTCTAGGGTTGTGTTGGTGTGTCGGGGTTCTGATGCTAATGTGTCTAGGGTTGTGTTGTATGGGGTTCTGATTCGAATGTGTCTAGGGTTGTATTGGTGTGTTGGGGTTCTGATTCTAATGTGTTCAGGGTTGTGTTGTATGGGGTTCTGATTCTAATGCATCTAGGGTTGTGTTGGTGTGTCGGGGTTCTGATTCTAATGTGTCTAGGGTTGTGTTGGTGTGTCAGGGTTCTGATTCTAATGTGTCTAGGGTTGTGTTGTATGGGGTTCTGATTCGAATGTGTCTAGGGTTGTGTTGTATGGGGTTCTGATTCTAATGTGTCTAGGGTTGTGTTGGTGTGTTGGGGTTCTGATTCTAATGTGTCTAGGGTTGTGTTGGTGTGTCAGGGTTCTGATTCTAATGCATCTAGGGTTGTATTGGTGTGTCGGGGTTCTTATTCTAATGTGTCTAGGGTTGTGTTGTATGGGGTTCTGATTCTAATGTGTCTAGGGTTGTGTTGGTGTGTCAGGGTTCTGATTCTAATGTGTCTAGGGTTGTGTTGGTGTGTCAGGGTTCTGATTCTAATGTGTCTAGGGTTGTATTGGTGTGTTGGGGTTCTGATTCTAATGTGTCTAGGGTTGTGTTGGTGTGTTGGGGTTCTGATTCTAATGTGTCTAGGGTTGTGTTGTATGGGGTTCTGATTCTAATGTGTCTAGGGTTGTGTTGGTGTGTTGGGGTTCTGATTCTAATGTGTCTAGAGTTGTGTTGGTGTGTTGGGGTTCTGATTCTAATGTGTCTAGCGTTGTGTTGTATGGGGTACTGATTCTAATGTGTCTAGGGTTGTGTTGGTGTATCGGGGTTATGATTCTAATGTGTCTAGGTTTGTATTGTATGGGGTTCTTATTCTAATGTGTCTAGGGTTGTGTTGGTGTGTTGGGGTTCTGATTCTAATGTGTCTAGGGTTGTGTTGTATGGGGTTCTGATTCTAATGTGTCTAGGGTTGTGTTGTATGGGGTTCTGATTCTAATGTGTCTAGGGTTGTATTGGTGTGTTGGGGTTCTGATTCTAATGTGTTCAGGGTTGTGTTGGTGTGTCGGGGTTCTGATTCTAATGTGTCTAGGGTTGTATTGGTGTGTTCGGGTTCTGATTCTAATGTGTCTAGGGTTGTGTTGGTGTGTCAGGGTTCTGATTCTAATGCATCTAGGGTTGTGTTGGTGTGTCGGGCTTCAGATTCTAATGTGTCTAGGGTTGTGTTGTATGGGGTTCTGATTCTAACGTGTTTAGGGTTGTGTTGGTGTGTTGGGGTTCTGATTCTAATGTGTCTAGGGTTGTGTTGTTGTATAGGGGTTCTGATTCTAATGTGTCTAGGGTTGTATTGGTGTGTTGTGGTTCTGATTCTAATGTGTCTAGGGTTGTGTTGTTGAGTAGGGGTTTGGATTCTAATGTGTCTAGGGTTGTATTGGTGTGTTGGGGTTCTGATTCTACTGTGTCTAGGGTTGTGTTGGTGTGTCGGGGTTCTGATTCTAATGTGTCTAGGGTTGTGTTGTTGGGGTTCTGATTCTAATGTGTCTAGGGTTGTGTTGGTGTGTTGGGGTTCTGATTCTAATGTGTTCAGGGTTGTGTTGTATGGGGTTCTGATTCTAATGCATCTAGGGTTGTGATGGTGTGTTGGGGTTCTGATTCTAATGTGTCTAGGGTTGTGTTGGTGTGTCGGGGTTCTGATGCTAATGTGTCTAGGGTTGTGTTGTATGGGGTTCTGATTCGAATGTGTCTAGGGTTGTATTGGTGTGTTGGGGTTCTGATTCTAATGTGTTCAGGGTTGTGTTGTATGGGGTTCTGATTCTAATGCATCTAGGGTTGTGTTGGTGTGTCGGGGTTCTGATTCTAATGTGTCTAGGGTTGTGTTGGTGTGTCAGGGTTCTGATTCTAATATGTCTAGGGTTGTGTTGTATGGGGTTCTGATTCGAATGTGTCTAGGGTTGTGTTGTATGGGGTTCTGATTCTAATGTGTCCAGGGTTGTGTTGGTGTGTTGGGGTTCTGATTCTAATGTGTCTAGGGTTGTGTTGGTGTGTCAGGGTTCTGATTCTAATGCATCTAGGGTTGTATTGGTGTGTCGGGGATCTGATTCTAATGTGTCTAGGGTTGTGTTGTATGGGGTTCTGATTCTAATGTGTCTAGGGTTGTGTTGGTGTGTCAGGGTTCTGATTCTAATGTGTCTAGGGTTGTGTTGGTGTGTCAGGGTTCTGATTCTAATGTGTCTAGGGTTGTATTGGTGTGTTGGGGTTCTGATTCTAATGTGTCTAGGGTTGTGTTGGTGTGTTGGGGTTCTGATTCTAATGTGTCTAGGGTTGTGTTGTATGGGGTTCTGATTCTAATGTGTCTAGGGTTGTGTTGGTGTGTTGGGGTTCTGATTCTAATGTGTCTAGGGTTGTGTTGGTGTGTTGGGGTTCTGATTCTAATGTGTCTAGCGTTGTGTTGTATGGGGTTCTGATTCTAATGTGTCTAGGGTTGTGTTGGTGTATCGGGGTTCTGATTCTAATGTGTCTAGGTTTGTATTGTATGGGGTTCTTATTCTAATGTGTCTAGGGTTGTGTTGGTGTGTTGGGGTTCTGATTCTAATGTGTCTAGGGTTGTGTTGTATGGGGTTCTGATTCTAATGTGTCTAGGGTTGTGTTGTATGGGGTTCTGATTCTAATGTGTCTAGGGTTGTATTGGTGTGTTGGGGTTCTGATTCTAATGTGTTCAGGGTTGTGTTGGTGTGTCGGGGTTCTGATTCTAATGTGTCTAGGGTTGTATTGGTGTGTTCGGGTTCTGATTCTAATGTGTCTAGGGTTGTATTGGTGTGTTGGGGTTCTGATTCTAATGTGTTCAGGGTTGTGTTGTATGGGGTTCTGATTCTAATGTGTCTAGGGTTGTGTTGGTGTGTTGGGGTTCTGATTCTAATGTGTCTAGGGTTGTGTTGTTGAGTAGGGGTTTGGATTCTAATGTGTCTAGGGTTGTATTGGTGTGTTGGGGTTCTGATTCTAATGTGTCTAGGGTTGTGTTGGTGTGTCGGGGTTCTGATTCTAATGTGTCTAGGGTTGTGT
Source organism: Salmo trutta (assembly GCF_901001165.1). Classification (NCBI taxonomy): domain Eukaryota; kingdom Metazoa; phylum Chordata; class Actinopteri; order Salmoniformes; family Salmonidae; genus Salmo; species Salmo trutta. Next base: position 52,502,956 of record NC_042977.1, read on the forward strand.
TGTTGGGGTTCTGATTCTAATGTGTCTAGGGTTGTGTTGGTGTGTTGGGGTTCTGATTCTAATGTGTTCAGGGTTGTGTTGTATGGGGTTCTGATTCTAATGCATCTAGGGTTGTGTTGGTGTGTTGGGGTTCTGATTCTAATGTGTCTAGGGTTGTGTTGGTGTGTCGGGGTTCTGATGCTAATGTGTCTAGGGTTGTGTTGTATGGGGTTCTGATTCGAATGTGTCTAGGGTTGTATTGGTGTGTTGGGGTTCTGATTCTAATGTGTTCAGGGTTGTGTTGTATGGGGTTCTGATTCTAATGCATCTAGGGTTGTGTTGGTGTGTCGGGGTTCTGATTCTAATGTGTCTAGGGTTGTGTTGGTGTGTCAGGGTTCTGATTCTAATGTGTCTAGGGTTGTGTTGTATGGGGTTCTAATTCGAATGTGTCTAGGGTTGTGTTGTATGGGGTTCTGATTCTAATGTGTCTAGGGTTGTGTTGGTGTGTTGGGGTTCTGATTCTAATGTGTCTAGGGTTGTGTTGGTGTGTCAGGGTTCTGATTCTAATGCATCTAGGGTTGTATTGGTGTGTCGGGGTTCTTATTCTAATGTGTCTAGGGTTGTGTTGTATGGGGTTCTGATTCTAATGTGTTCAGGGTTGTGTTGTATGGGGTTCTGAGTCTAATGTGTCTAGGGTTGTATTGGTGTGTTGGGGTTCTGATTCTAATGTGTCTAGGGTTGTGTTGGTGTGTCGGGGTTCTGATCCTAATGTGTCTAGGGTTGTGTTGGTGTGTAGGGGTTCTGATTCTAATGTGTCTAGGGTTGTGTTGGTGTGTTGGGGTTCTGATTCTAATGTGTCTAGGGTTGTGTTGGTGTGTCAGGGTTCTGATTCTAATGTGTCTAGGGTTGTGTTGTATGGGGTTCTGATTCTAATGTGTCTAGGGTTGTGTTGTTGGGGTTCTGATTCTAATGTGTCTAGGGTTGTGTTGGTGTGTCGGGGTTCTGATTCTAATGTGTCTAGGGTTGTATTGGTGTGTTGGGGTTCTGATTCTAATGTGTTCAGGGTTGTGTTGTATGGGGTTCTGATTCTAATGTGTCTAGGGTTGTATTGGTGTGTCGGGGTTCTGATTCTAATGTGTCTAGGGTTGTGTTGGTGTGTCGGGGTTCTGATTCTAATGTGTCTAGGGTTGTGTTGTATGGGGTTCTGATTCTAATGTGTCTAGGGTTGTGTTGTATGGGGTTCTGATTCTAATGTGTCTAGGGTTGTGTTGGTGTGTCAGGGTTCTGATTCTAATGTGTCTAGGGTTGTGTTGTATGGGGTTCTGATTCTAATGTGTCTAGGGTTGTATTGGTGTGTTGGGGTTCTGATTCTAATGTGTCTACGGTTGTGTTGTATGGGGTTCTGATTCTAATGTGTTCAGGGTTGTGTTGTATGGGGTTCTGATTCTAATGTGTCTAGGGTTGTGTTGGTGTGTTGGGGTTCTGATTCTAATGTGTCTAGGGTTGTGTTGTTGAGTAGGGGTTTGGATTCTAATGTGTCTAGGGTTGTATTGGTGTGTTGGGGTTCTGATTCTAATGTGTCTAGGGTTGTGTTGGTGTGTCGGGGTTCTGATTCTAATGTGTCTAGGGTTGTGTTGTTGGGGTTCTGATTCTAATGTGTCTAGGGTTGTGTTGGTGTGTTGGGGTTCTGATTCTAATGTGTTCAGGGTTGTGTTGTATGGGGTTCTGATTCTAATGCATCTAGGGTTGTGTTGGTGTGTTGGGGTTCTGATTCTAATGTGTCTAGGGTTGTGTTGGTGTGTCGGGGTTCTGATGCTAATGTGTCTAGGGTTGTGTTGTATGGGGTTCTGATTCGAATGTGTCTAGGGTTGTATTGGTGTGTTGGGGTTCTGATTCTAATGTGTTCAGGGTTGTGTTGTATGGGGTTCTGATTCTAATGCATCTAGGGTTGTGTTGGTGTGTCGGGGTTCTGATTCTAATGTGTCTAGGGTTGTGTTGGTGTGTCAGGGTTCTGATTCTAATGTGTCTAGGGTTGTGTTGTATGGGGTTCTGATTCGAATGTGTCTAGGGTTGTGTTGTATGGGGTTCTGATTCTAATGTGTCTAGGGTTGTGTTGGTGTGTTGGGGTTCTGATTCTAATGTGTCTAGGGTTGTGTTGGTGTGTCAGGGTTCTGATTCTAATGCATCTAGGGTTGTATTGGTGTGTCGGGGTTCTTATTCTAATGTGTCTAGGGTTGTGTTGTATGGGGTTCTGATTCTAATGTGTCTAGGGTTGTGTTGGTGTGTCAGGGTTCTGATTCTAATGTGTCTAGGGTTGTGTTGGTGTGTCAGGGTTCTGATTCTAATGTGTCTAGGGTTGTATTGGTGTGTTGGGGTTCTGATTCTAATGTGTCTAGGGTTGTGTTGGTGTGTTGGGGTTCTGATTCTAATGTGTCTAGGGTTGTGTTGTATGGGGTTCTGATTCTAATGTGTCTAGGGTTGTGTTGGTGTGTTGGGGTTCTGATTCTAATGTGTCTAGAGTTGTGTTGGTGTGTTGGGGTTCTGATTCTAATGTGTCTAGCGTTGTGTTGTATGGGGTACTGATTCTAATGTGTCTAGGGTTGTGTTGGTGTATCGGGGTTCTGATTCTAATGTGTCTAGGTTTGTATTGTATGGGGTTCTTATTCTAATGTGTCTAGGGTTGTGTTGGTGTGTTGGGGTTCTGATTCTAATGTGTCTAGGGTTGTGTTGTATGGGGTTCTGATTCTAATGTGTCTAGGGTTGTGTTGTATGGGGTTCTGATTCTAATGTGTCTAGGGTTGTATTGGTGTGTTGGGGTTCTGATTCTAATGTGTTCAGGGTTGTGTTGGTGTGTCGGGGTTCTGATTCTAATGTGTCTAGGGTTGTATTGGTGTGTTCGGGTTCTGATTCTAATGTGTCTAGGGTTGTGTTGGTGTGTCAGGGTTCTGATTCTAATGCATCTAGGGTTGTGTTGGTGTGTCGGGCTTCTGATTCTAATGTGTCTAGGGTTGTGTTGTATGGGGTTCTGATTCTAACGTGTTTAGGGTTGTGTTGGTGTGTTGGGGTTCTGATTCTAATGTGTCTAGGGTTGTGTTGTTGTATAGGGGTTCTGATTCTAATGTGTCTAGGGTTGTATTGGTGTGTTGTGGTTCTGATTCTAATGTGTCTAGGGTTGTGTTGTTGAGTAGGGGTTTGGATTCTAATGTGTCTAGGGTTGTATTGGTGTGTTGGGGTTCTGATTCTACTGTGTCTAGGGTTGTGTTGGTGTGTCGGGGTTCTGATTCTAATGTGTCTAGGGTTGTGTTGTTGGGGTTCTGATTCTAATGTGTCTAGGGTTGTGTTGGTGTGTTGGGGTTCTGATTCTAATGTGTTCAGGGTTGTGTTGTATGGGGTTCTGATTCTAATGCATCTAGGGTTGTGATGGTGTGTTGGGGTTCTGATTCTAATGTGTCTAGTGTTGTGTTGGTGTGTCGGGGTTCTGATGCTAATGTGTCTAGGGTTGTGTTGTATGGGGTTCTGATTCGAATGTGTCTAGGGTTGTATTGGTGTGTTGGGGTTCTGATTCTAATGTGTTCAGGGTTGTGTTGTATGGGGTTCTGATTCTAATGCATCTAGGGTTGTGTTGGTGTGTCGGGGTTCTGATTCTAATGTGTCTAGGGTTGTGTTGGTGTGTCAGGGTTCTGATTCTAATATGTCTAGGGTTGTGTTGTATGGGGTTCTGATTCGAATGTGTCTAGGGTTGTGTTGTATGGGGTTCTGATTCTAATGTGTCCAGGGTTGTGTTGGTGTGTTGGGGTTCTGATTCTAATGTGTCTAGGGTTGTGTTGGTGTGTCAGGGTTCTGATTCTAATGCATCTAGGGTTGTATTGGTGTGTCGGGGATCTGATTCTAATGTGTCTAGGGTTGTGTTGTATGGGGTTCTGATTCTAATGTGTCTAGGGTTGTGTTGGTGTGTCAGGGTTCTGATTCTAATGTGTCTAGGGTTGTGTTGGTGTGTCAGGGTTCTGATTCTAATGTGTCTAGGGTTGTATTGGTGTGTTGGGGTTCTGATTCTAATGTGTCTAGGGTTGTGTTGGTGTGTTGGGGTTCTGATTCTAATGTGTCTAGGGTTGTGTTGTATGGGGTTCTGATTCTAATGTGTCTAGGGTTGTGTTGGTGTGTTGGGGTTCTGATTCTAATGTGTCTAGAGTTGTGTTGGTGTGTTGGGGTTCTGATTCTAATGTGTCTAGCGTTGTGTTGTATGGGGTTCTGATTCTAATGTGTCTAGGGTTGTGTTGGTGTATCGGGGTTCTGATTCTAATGTGTCTAGGTTTGTATTGTATGGGGTTCTTATTCTAATGTGTCTAGGGTTGTGTTGGTGTGTTGGGGTTCTGATTCTAATGTGTCTAGGGTTGTGTTGTATGGGGTTCTGATTCTAATGTGTCTAGGGTTGTGTTGTATGGGGTTCTGATTCTAATGTGTCTAGGGTTGTATTGGTGTGTTGGGGTTCTGATTCTAATGTGTTCAGGGTTGTGTTGGTGTGTCGGGGTTCTGATTCTAATGTGTCTAGGGTTGTATTGGTGTGTTCGGGTTCTGATTCTAATGTGTCTAGGGTTGTATTGGTGTGTTGGGGTTCTGATTCTAATGTGTTCAGGGTTGTGTTGTATGGGGTTCTGATTCTAATGTGTCTAGAGTTGTATTGGTGTGTCGGGGTTCTGATTCTAATGTGTCTAGGGTTGTGTTGGTGTGTCGGGGTTCTGATTCTAATGTGTCTAGGGTTGTGTTGTATGGGGTTCTGATTCTAATGTGTCTAGGGTTGTGTTGGTGTGTTGGGGTTCTGATTCTAATGTGTCTAGGGTTGTGTTGGTGTGTCAGGGTTCTGATTCTAATGCATCTAGGGTTGTATTGGTGTGTCGGGGTTCTGATTCTAATGTGTCTAGGGTTGTGTTGTATGGGGTTCTGATTCTAATGTGTCTAGGGTTGTGTTGGTGTGTCGGGGTTCTGATTCTAATGTGTCTAGGTTTGTATTGTATGGGGTTCTTATTCTAATGTGTCTAGGGTTGTGTTGGTGTGTTGGGGTTCTGATTCTAATGTGTCTAGGGTTGTGTTGTATGGGGTTCTGATTCTAATGTGTCTAGGGTTGTGTTGGTGTGTCGGGGTTCTGTTTCTAATGTGTCTAGGGTTGTATTGGTGTGTTGGGGTTCTGATTCTAATGCATCTAGGGTTGTGTTGTATGGGGTTCTGATTCTAATGTGTCTAGGATTGTATTGGTGTGTTGGGGATCTGATTCTAATGTGTCTAGGGTTGTGTTGTTGCATTGGGGTTCTGATTCTAACATGTCTCTGTGTTGTTGTGTTGTCTCAGAACAGAGAGACGTGCGGAGGAGGTGGTAGCTAGAACACTGAGGGAGATTCTGGGCCAGCTGACAGCGAGGCAGTATCTCACTGCACTGATGATGATACCTGTAGGGTAAGAGACCTGTTATTCACTGCTCTGATGTTGATACCTGTATGAACCTGTTATTCACTGCTCTGATGATGATACCTGTATGAACCTGTTATTCACTGCTCTGATGATGATACCTGTAGGGAAAGATACCTGTTATTCACTGCTCTGATGATGATACCTGTATGAACCTGTTATTCACTGCTCTGATGATGATACCTGTATGAACCTGTTATTCACTGCTCTGACGATGATACCTGTATTTGAACATCTAGGCCATGTGCTGTTATAATCTCCACCCAGCACAGCCAGAAGAGGACTGGCCACCCCTCATAGCCTGGTTCCTCTCTAGGTTTCTTCCTAGGTTTTGGCCTTTCTAGGGAGTTTTTCCTAGCCACCGTGCTTCTACACCTGCATTGCTTGCTGTTTGGGGTTTTAGGCTGGGTTTCTGTACAGCACTTTGTGATATCAGCTGATGTAAGAAGGGCTATATAAATACATTTGATTTGATTTGATTTGACCTGTATGAACCTGTTATTCACTGCTCTGATGATGATACCTGTATGAACCTGTTATTCACTGCTCTGATGATGATACCTGTATGAACCTGTTATTCACTGCTCTGATGATGATACCTGTATGAACCTGTTATTCACTGCTCTGATGTTGATACCTGTATGAACCTGTTATTCACTGCTCTGATGATGATACCTGTATGAACCTGTTATTCACTGCTCTGATGTTGATACCTGTATGAACCAGGTTATTCACTGCTCTGATGATGATACCTGTATGAACCTGTTATTCTCTGCTCTGATGATGATACCTGTATAGCCTATAGTAGTATGACCTGTGTGGTACGATGTATATGCTGTTGTTCTGTGTTGCAGTGAGGATAGCAGTTGGATCTATGTAGGGTAGAGCATGTAGCCTTGTCCAGAATGAAAAGACAATAGGGCATGAGTCTATCTTTTGTTTAAGTAATGTGAGACAGCTTCATGTTCAAGTTCACCCCCTGGACAGGTGCTAGTCTATCACATGGCTTCCCCCCAATCCATCTCTTTAATGCTGTGCCAAGCTAGTCTATCACAGGGCCTTAAGGATATGCATTGGGTTAATAAGGAGATGGATTGTTTTAATAAGGGGATGGATTGGGTTAATAAGGAGATGGATTGGGTTAATAAGGAGATGGATTGGGTTAATAAGGAGATGGATTGGGTTAAGGCCCTGTGATAGACTAGCTTGACACTCAGCATTAAAGAGATGGATTGGGTTAAAAAGGAGATGGATTGGGTTAAGGCTCTGTGATAGACTAGCTTGACACTCAGCATTAAGGAGATGAATTGGGTTAAGGCCCTGTGATAGGCTAGCTTGGGTTAATGCTGAGTGCCAAGCAGTGAGGCATTTGTTATCATTTTTGGAGTCTTTAGTAAAACCCAACCAGGGATCAAAACCCCAACCTTCAGAGAGCAGACACTCTACTAGTAGGATCTATGTAGTAGGATCTACAGCATGTAGTAGGATCTATGTAGTAAGATCTACAGCATGTAGTAGGATCTATGTAAAAAAATCTATGTAGTAGGATCTACAGCATGTAGTAGGATCTATGTAGTAGGATCTACAGCATGTAGTAGGATATATGTAGTAGGATCTAATGTAGTAGGATCTACAGCATGTAGTAGGATCTATGTAGTAGGATCTACAACATGTAGAAGTATCTATGTAGTAGGATCTACAACATGTAGTATCAAATCAAAATCAAATCAAATGTATTTATATAGCCCTTCTTACATCAGCTGATATCTCAAAGTGCTGTACAGAAACCCAGCCTAAAACCCCAAACAGCAAGCAATGCAGGTGTAGAAGCACGGTGGCTAGGAAAAACTCCCTAGAAAGGCCAAAACCTACGAAGAAACCTAGAGAGGAACCAGGCTATGAGGGGTGGCCAGTCCTCTTCTGGCTGTGCCGGGTGGAGATTATAACAGCACATGGCCTGGATGTTCAAATGTTCATAAATGACCAGTATGGTCAAATAATAATAATCATAGTAGTTGCCGAGGGTGCAACAAGTCAGTAACACAAGAGTAAGTGTCAGTTGGCTTTTTCATAGCCAATCTTTGAGAGTATCTCTACCGCTCCTGCTGTCTCTAGAGAGTTGAAAACAGCAGGTCTGGGACAGGTAGCACGTCCGGTGAATAGGTCAGGGTTCCAGCAGGTCTGGGACAGCAGGTCTGGGACAGGAAGCACGGCCAGGTGAACAGGTCAGGGTTCCATAGCTGCAGGCAGAACAGTTGGAACTGGAGCAGCAGCACGGCCAGGTGAACTGGGGACAGCAAGGAGTCATCAAGCCAGGTAGTCCTGAGGCATGGTCCTAGGGCTCAGGTCCTCCGAGAGAGAGAAAGAAAGAAAGAGAAAGAGAGAATTAGAGAGAGCATATTTAAATTCACACAGGACACCGGAAAAGACAAGAGAAATACTCCAGATGTGACAGACTGACCCTAGCCCCCCGACACATAAACTACTGCAGCATAAATACTGGAGGCTGAGACAGGAGGGGTCAGGAGACACTGTGGCCCCATCCGATGAAACCCCCGGACAGGGCCAAACAGGTAGGATATAACCCCACCCACTTTGCCAAAGCACAGCCTCCACACCACTGGAGGGATATCTCCAACCACCAACATACCATCCCGGGACAAGGCCGAGTATAGCCCACAAAGATCTCCGCCATGGCACAGCCCAAGGGGGGGCGCCAACCCAGACAGGAAGACCACGTCAGTGACTCAACCCACTCAAGTGACGCACCCCTCCCAGGGACGGCATGGAAGAACACCAGTAAGCCAGTGACTCAGCCCCCGTAATAGGGGTAGAGGCAGAGAATCCCAGTGGAAAGAGGGGAAACCGGCCAGGCAGAGACAGCAAGGGCGGTTCGTTGCTCCAGCCTTTCCGTTCACCTTCACGCCCCTGGGCCAGACTACACATAATCATAGGACCTACTGAAGAGATGTGTCTTCAGTAAAGACTTAAAGGTTGAGACTGAGTCTGCGTCTCTCATATGGGTAGGCAGACTATTCCATAAAAATGGAGCTCTATAGGAGAAAGCCCTGCCTCCAGCTGTTTGCTTAGAAATTCTAGGAACAACTAGGAGGCCCGCGTCTTGTGACCGTAGCGTACGTGTAGGTATGTACGGCAGGACCAAATCGGAAAGATAGGTAGGAGCAAGCCCATGTAATGCTTTGTAGGTTAGCAGTAAAACCTTGAAGTCAGCCCTTGCCTTAACAGGAAGCCAGTGTAGGGAGGCTAGCACTGGAGTAATATGATACAATTTTTGGGTTCTAGTCAGGATTCTAGCAGCCGTATTTAGCACTGACTGAAGTTTATTTCGTGCTTTATCCGGGTAGCCGGAAAGTAGAGCATTGCAGTAGTCCAACCTAGAAGTAACAAAGGCATGGATACATTTTTCTGCGTCATTTTTGGACAGAAAGTTTCTGATTTTTGCAATGTTACGTAGATGGAAAAAAGCTGTCCTTGAAACAGTCTTGATATGTTCTTCAAAAGAGAGATCAGGGTCCAGAGTAACGCCGAGGACCTTCCCAGTTTTATTTGAGACGACTGTACAACCATCAAGATTAATTGTCAGATTCAACAGAAGATCTCTTTGTTTCTTGGGACCTAGAACAAGCATCTCTGTTTTGTCTGAGTTTAAGAGTAGAAAGTTTGCAGCCATCCACTTCCTTATGTCTGAGACACAGGCTTCTAGCGAGGGCAATTTTGGGGCTTCACCATGTTTCATTGAAATGTACAGCTGTGTGTCATCCGCATAGCAGTGAAATTTAACATTATGTTTTCGAATGACATCCCCAAGAGGTAAAATATATAGTGAAAACAATAGTGGTCCTAAAGTAGTAGTAGGATCTATGTAGTAGGATCTACAGTATGTAGTAGGATCTACTGTATGTAGTAGGATCTACTGTATGTAGTAGGATCTACTGTATGTAGTAGGATCTATGTAGTAGGATCTACTGTATGTAGTAGGATCTACTGTATGTAGTAGGATCTACTGTAGTAGGATCTACTGTATGTAGTAGGATCTACTGTATGTAGTAGATCTATGTAGTAGGATCTACTGTATGTAGTAGGATCTATGTAGTAGGATCTACTGTATGTAGTAGGATCTACTGTATGAAGTAGGATCTACTGTATGTAGTAGGATCTATGTAGTAGGATCTACTGTATGTAGTAGGATCTACTGTATGTAGTAGGATCTACTGTATGTAGTAGGATTTATGTAGTAGGATCTACTGTATGTAGTAGGATCTACTGTATGTATTAGGATCTATGTAGTAGGATCTACTGTATGTATTAGGATCTATGTAGTAGGATCTACTGTATGTAGTAGTATCTATGTAGTAGGATCTACTGTATGTAGTAGGATCTATGTTGTATGATCTACAGTATGTAGTAGGATCTATGTAGTAGGATCTATGTAGTAGGATCTACTGTAGTAGAATCTAATGTATGTAGTAGAATCTACTATATGTAGTAGGATCTACTGTATGTAGTAGGATCTACTGTATGTAGTAGGATCTACTGTATTTAGTAGAATCTAATGTAGTAGGATCTACTGTATGTAGTAGGATCTAATGTATGTAGTAGGATCTACTGTATTTAGTAGAATCTAATGTAGTAGGATCTACTGTATGTAGTAGGATCTATGTTGTAGGATCTACTGTGTGTAGTAGGATCTACAGTTTGTAGTAAGATCTAATGTAGTATGATCTACTGTATGTGGTAGTATCTACTGTATGTAGTAGGATCTACTGTATGTAGTAGGATCTACTGTATTTAGTAGAATCTAATGTATGTAGTAGGATCTACTGTATGTAGTAGGATCTACTGTATTTAGTAGAATCTAATGTAGTAGGATATACTGTATGTAGTAGGATCTACTGTATTTAGTAGAATCTAATGTAGTAGGATATACTGTATGTAGTAGGATCTACTGTATGTAGTAGGATCTACTGTATGTAGTAGGATCTATGTAGTAGGATCTATAGTATGTAGTAGGATCTATAGTATGTAGTAGGATCTACTGTATGTAGTAGGATCTACTGTATGTAGTAAGATCTATAGTATGTAGTAGGATCTACTGTATGTAGTAGGATCTATTTAGTAGGATCTATATACTAATATGACATATAGTATGACGTAGTAATATGATTATGTGTTTAAGTGAGGAGAGCGGAATGTAGTACCATGCTGTACTAATATGTTGTCCCATGTCAATGCAGTGAGGAGAGAAGTATGGAGGATGAATCGGAGCCGTTATCAAAGCGTCACTCAGACGGCATCTTCACAGACGGCTACAGTCGCTACAGGAAACAGATGGCTATGAAGAAGTACCTGGAGGCAGTGTTGGGGAGAAGGTACAGACAGCGATTTAAGAACAAAGTATGGAGGCTCACATATTTGTAGCGACTCTAGCCCTTCCTTACCCTGACCCTAAACCTAACCCTGACCCTAACTCTGACCCTAACCCTAACTCTGACCCTAACTCTGACCCTAACCCTAACTCTGACCCTAACCCTAACTCTGACCCTAACCCTAACTCTGACCCTAACCCTAACTCTGACCCTAACTCTGACCCTAACCCTAACTCTGACCCTATCTCTGACCCTGACCCTAACTCTGACCCTAACTCTGACCCTAACCCTAACTCTGACCCTAACTCTGACCCTGACCCTAACTCTGACCCTGACCCTAACTCTGACCCTGACCCTAATTCTGACCCTGACCCTAACTCTGACCCTGACCCTAACTCTGACCCTGACCCTAACTCTGACCCTAACTCTGACCCTAACTCTCTGTTGTATATACGCATCCTTCAAACTACATTCTTATGAATGTTATACTGTATCTGACCAAAAAGAGGTTTGTGCCTGTGTTCCTTAAACATATATTTACAGTTGAAGTCGGAAGTTTACATACAATTTAGCCAAATACATTTAAAAACTCAGTTTTTCACAGTTCCTGACATATAATCCTAGTAAAAATGTCCTGTCTTAGGTCAGTTAGGATCACCACTTAATTTTAAGAATGTGAAATGTCAGAATAATAGTAGAGAGAATGATTTATTTCAGATTTTATTTCTTTCATCACATTCCCAGTGGGTCAGAAGTTTACATACACTCAATTAGTATTTGGTAGCATTGCCTTTAAATTGTTTAACTTGGGTCAAACGTTTCAGGTAGCCTTCCACAAGCTTCCCACAATAAATTGGGTGATTTTTGGCCCATTCCTCCTGACAGAGCTGGTGTAACTGAGTCAGGTTCGTAGGCCTCCTTGCTCGCAAACGCTTTTTCAGTTCTGCCCACAAATTTTCTATAGGTTTGAGGGCAGGACATTGTGATGGCCACTCCAATACCTTGACTTTGTTGTCCTTAAGCTATTTTGCCACAACTTTGGAAGTCTGCTTTGGGTCATTGTCCATTTGGAAGACCCATTTGTGACCGAGTTTTAACTTCAGGTCAGGGCATTGTGATGGCCACTCCAATACCTTGACTTTGTTGTCCTTAAGCCATTTTGCCACAACTTTGGAAGTCTGCTTGGGGTCATTGTCCATTTGGAAGACCCATTTGTGACCGAGTTTTAACTTCCTGACTGATGTCTTGAGATGTTGCTTCAATATACCCACATAATTTTCCTGCCTATTTTGTGAAGGGCACCAGTCCATCCTGCAGCAAAGCACCCCCATAACATGATGCTACCCTCGTTCTTCACGGTTTGGATGGTGTTCTTCAGCTTGCAAGCCTCCCCCTTTTTCCTCCAAACATAACAATGGTCATTATGGCCATACAGTATTTTTATTTCATCAGCCCAGAGAAAATTTCTCAAAAAAGTATGATTTTTGTCCCCATGTTGCAAACCGTAGTCTGGCTTTTTTGTGGTGGTTTTGGAGCAGTGGCTTCTTTCTTGCTGAGCGGCCTTTCAGGTTATGTCGATATAGGACTCGTTTTACTGTGGATATAGATACTTTTGTACCGGTTTCCTCCAGCATCTTCACAGGGTCCTTTGTTGTTGTTCTGGGATTGATTTGCACTTTTCACACCAAAGTAAGTTCATCTCCAGGAGACAGAATGCGTCTCCTTTCTGAGCGGTATGACAGCTGCGTGGTCCCATGGTGTTTATATTTGCGTACTATTGTTTGTACAGATGAAAGTGGTACCTTCAGCCATTAGGAAATTGCTCCCAATGATGAGCCAGACTTGTGGAGGTCTACAATTTTTTTCTGAGGTCTTGGCTGATTTCTTTTGATTTTCCCATGATGTCAAGCAAAGAGGCACTGAGTTTGAAGGTAGGCCTTGAAATACATCCACAGGTGCACCTCCAATTGACTCAAATTATGTCAATTAGCTGATCAGAAGCTTCCAAAGCCATGACATCATTTTCTGGAATTTTCCAAGCTGTTTAAAAGCACAGTAAACTTAGTGTATGTAAACTTCTGACCCACTGGAATTGTGATGCAGTGAATTTTAAGTGAACTAATCTGTCTTTAAACAATTGTTGGAAAAATTACTGTGTCATGTACACAGTAGATGTCCTAACCGACTTGCCAAAACTATAGTTTGTTCACAAGAAATTTGTGGAGTGGCTGAAAACGTGTTTTAATGACTCCAACCTAAGTGTATGTAAACTTCTGACTTCAACTGTATGTATAAAGTAAAGCCATGAAAATTGTTTTTATAATATTATTATTATTTTTTCTTTTTGTACTAATGCACTTGATACAACACAGTTATAACCTATACATACTTGTTTAAGCAATATTGGATGTTCATGTCAATATGTTGAAAACAAAACAGATAAAATGGAAATTGTGCACCTTCAATTTTATGCTCTTGAAATATTTAAGTTATATACATATGCAGAAAATAAACAGATTTGAAAAAGACAATCAAAGCATTGAATGTTATACTTATTTTTGCAACCAGTGTTCTATTTTTATGTTTCCAAGCAGGCCCAAAGAGTAAAACTTATATTTACAAGCAGGTTTCGGTTAGTATAGTATTTGACCAATTCTCTGCCCTCTCCTAAGGACCCTTAACCCTGTCATTCCTTTAGGGTCTTATGTAGGACGTTCCCTTGATAAAATACATCAGGTCATTTGAGTGAATGTGTGTTATACTCAATATGCATGTACACTCATCAGACTAGTCTGTGTTTGAATACATTTTGGAAAGATAAACAGAGGTTTAGAGTTAGGGGTACTGCATTGACCCCCTCTGTATCCTAACCAGGTCTGGCTTGTGTTTGTTCTGCTTGTATGGTAACTGATATGATCCATGTATAGAAACCACAAAGCTGACCTAATTTGAATCTGTATGGTTAGAGAGCATGATTTGATTTGATTTTATTTGGATCTCTTTTAGTCCCCATTTGGACTAATCTTCCAAGAGTCCTTAAATATTAAAATACAATTTATATACGAACACATTTTCACATATAACACACTATTACAAACATACATAATATACTAACGTAATAAACCAATAAATAATCAATCTAAAAAATATGGATTCTTCATCTACTGTAATCCCACAACATTTCTGTGTATTATATTTCAATTGTTTTAAAATAATGTTTAAATTTATATATTGAAAGGTTTCTGGTTTGTTCAGTTACTTTATTCCATTTCTTTATTGCTCTAAATCGAAATGTTATTTTGCCTATTTCTCTTTTCTGTCTGGATAACGCATAGATGGTGGACAATCTATTCCTAGTATTTACGGAATGTCTGTCTCTTACCAACTGATTACCGTTGTGAATTGTACTTGGCCGTTTTAAATGATGTATATTATGAAATAAAATAAGCATGTTCTTTTCAATTATCTTGTCGATTGATGACCAACCAAGAACATTGCGTATGACTGCAACAGAAAAACCATATCTCCACCGTAAAACAATCCTTGCTGCTTTGTTCAGTGCAATCTGCAGCCTCCTAACTTCACTTGATGATGCATTTCCCCAGACCACAGAACAGTAGTTCACTTGACTCTCAATTAAAGCTTGTGTTATTTGCTTAAGAATTTTTCCTGGTAAATATTTAGCTATCCTTCTGATTATACATGCTGTTTTAATATTTTTTTTTACATAGATTAGTTATTTGAGATGACCATGATAAGCAGTTGTCTAGCTGCACTCCTAATAGTTTGGTTTCTGCCACTTCTTCAATTTGTACTCCTCCCATACTTAATTGTATCCCATGCTGTTTTGGCCTTTTCCTAGAGCGAAAGATGTGATAGAATGACAGAGAGGCCACACGTTGTTATGGAATCAGTGGTGTATGGAGACTGGGCAGAGTGAGGTCTGGGTGAGGGCAGAGTGAGGTCTGAGTGAGGGCAGAGTGAGGTCTCGGTGAGGGCAGAGTGAGGTCTGGGTGAGGGCAGAGGGAGGTCTGGGTGAGGGCAGAGTGAGGTCTGAGTGAGGGCAGAGTGAGGTCTGGGTGAGGGCAGAGTGAGGTCTGGGTGAGGGCAGAGTGAGGTCTCGGTGAGGGCAGAGTGAGGTCTCGGTGAGGGCAGAGTGAGGTCTCGGTGAGGGCAGAGTGAGGTCTCGGTGAGGGCAGAGTGAGGTCTCAGTGAGGGCAGAGTGAGGTCTCAGTGAGGGCAGAGTGAGGTCTCAGTGAGGGCAGAGTGAGGTCTCAGTGAGGGCAGAGGGGGGAAGGAGGAAACCTAGTCAGTTGCACAACTGAATGCATTCAACCAACATGTGTCTTCTACATTTAACATAACCAGCAGCATACCACCCTGCATCCCAATGCTGGCTTGCCTCTGAAGCTATGCAGGGTTGGTCCTGGTTGGTCCCTGGGTAAAATGCTGCTGGAAGTGGTGTTGGAGGGCCAGTAGGAGGCACTCTTTCCTCTGGTCAAAAAATAAATATCCTAATGCCCCAGGGCAGTGATTGGGGACATTGCCCTGTGTAGGGTGCTGTCTTTCGGATGGGATGTTAAACGGGTGTCCTGATCACTAAAGATCCCATGGCACTTACTGTAAGAGTAGGGGTGCTAAATTCCCAATCTGGCCCCTCATATCATCATGGCTACCAGCCTTCAATTTGCTCATTCAACCCCCCCTCTTCTGACCTGGAACTTTTAAAGCATGTCCAAAAGTGGGATGACATGCTGATGAAGCAGACCAACCTTTGTGTCTAGTGTTTGTTAGAGTTGTAAACCAACAACAGTGTTACATGTTGATATCAAGGTATTATTGATTGTTTAATATTGGTATCAAGTATGGAGGTAAAACCCAGATGCAGACCATGTCGAATAAACAATAGTTTAATGATCCAATAGGGGCAGGCAATAGACAGGTCAAGGCAGGCAGGCTTAGGGTAAGCAGAGGTCAGCAATCCAGAGGTGGGGCAAAGGCACAGGTAGGCAGGCAGGCTTAGGGACAGGGGCAGGCAGAGTGGTCAAGCAGGTGTGCTCAGTGTCAGGACAGGCAAGGGTCAAAACCAGGAGGGTGAGAAAAGAGAGACTGGGAAAAAGCAGGAGCTGAGAAACAAAACGCTGGGTGACTTGACAAACTGGCAACGGACAAACAGATAACAAGGGAAGTGGCCCGGGCCTTGCTTAACACCTCCCGGAGGTCCTGGTACTCCGCGGGAATGGCGGAGAGGTCCGGAGCCACCTCCAAGGATCCAGGAAGACGTCCCGGGGCAGATAGCACCAATTTCAGACAATGGGCATGGCAAACAGACTCCAGACCATGATAGCCCTTGTAGACCAGTTGATGAGTGTATTGTGTTGCTGGAGCCAGAAGTTTTCCAACACCATGGAATCTGAGGGGACTTGATGAGCAGGAACTGAATGGTCTCGCTGTGATTCCCTGACACACGTAGGTTGATGGGAGTGGTGGTATGGGTGACCCGACCTATAGAGTGCCCGTCCAGTGCTCTAACATCCATGGGAATAGAAAGGGGCTGAGTTGGGATGTTCAGCTCCGAAGCCAGTGTGGCGTCCAAAAAGCTCTCATCAGCCCCAGAGTCAATGAGGACCCGGAGAGATTTGGACTGGTTCCCCTACAGTAGAATGATATGAAAAGGGGTGAGGGAAGGGAAGGAAGCAGAAACGTTCTCCATATGGCCCAACAGAGTACTCGCTCCCTGGTGAAACTGGTCCTTAACCGGGCACGAGGACACAAAATGACCAAGTGTCCCGCAATACAGACAGCTCCTTGTGCTGATCCTGTGTTGCCGTTCCGCTGGCGACAGCCCAGCTCTGCCTAGTGCATGGGCTCGGGAAACAATGCCTCGGCCCTCTTCGGTGACTCTTGAGGAAGGTCGGGAAACCTTGGGTGCTCTCGGCCATGGGACCGTCGGGGACTTCCGGGATGGCTCGGAGGTGAGGTGGGGTCACTGGACGTGCAAGTGATGCCGAATACCCTCTCCATCCCACGTTCCCGCAATCGCCCATTGATGCCGATGGTCAAAGTGATGAGGGAGTCAAGATTCGTGGGCAATTCCCAAGCCTCAAGCTTGTCCATAACCTCCTCCGAAATGTTGTGCAGGAACATGTCGAACAATGCTTCTGGGTTCCACGCACTCTCTGCTGCCAACGTGTAGAAATCCACCGCATAGTCGACCGCTGTGCGGGTGTCCTGCCGGAGCTGGATTAGCTTCCGGGCAGCTTCTCTCCCAGAGAGCGGGCCATCAAAAACCTTACTTACCTCCCCGCGAACCCCTCCAAGCGCACGCATATGGTCGGCTGCTGATCCCATATGGCGGTAGCCCAGGTGAGAGCCCTGCCAGACATCAGTGTGATGAGGTAGGCTATTCTGGAGCAATCCGAGGGGAAGGAGGAGGGCTGAAGCTCAAAAATGAGGGCACACTGAGCTTAAAAAACGTCTTAAGGATAGGCGTCCCGCTAGCGGGACACCAGTCGACAACATCTGGTGAAATTGGAGGGTGCGCAAATCAAATAAATAATCGTAATATTAAACATTCATGAACATACAAGTATCTTATATCATTTAACCTGTCTGGGCTAGGGGGCAGTATTGAGAATTTTGGAAAAAATATGTTCCCATTTTTAACTGCCTCCTACACCAACTCAGAAGCTAGAATATGCATATTATTGTTCAGGTTTGGATAGAAAACACTCTGAATTTTCTAAAACTGTTTGAATGGTGTCTGTGAGTATAACAGAACTCCTATGGCAGGCAAAAACCTGACAAGGTTTCAAGCAGGAAGTACCCTGTCTGACAAGGAGTCGTGCGTCTTGCATCTTTTTATTGAAAAGTAAGGATCTTAGCTGTAACGTGACAATTCCCAGGGCTCCGATAGGCTCTCAGAGCCCGGGAAATAACTGAAGGTTTACGAGGGAGCCTCAGGCTGAAACACATTATCACCTTTTGTAAGTGGCTGCTCCGAGGACCTTTGAATGAGGCGCGTGCATGAGTCGCTTCTGAGGAGAAATTTTATTCGGCTGTTTAGGCTCAATGCATACTCCCGGTCGGAATATTATCACTTATCTACGAGTTGAATGGCATAAAAATTGGTTTTAAACAGCGGTTGACATGCTTCGAAGTACGGTAATGGAATATTTAGACATTTTTGACACGCCAATGCGCCATGCGCGGGACCGTGAAGAAGCATTCTGATAGTGTCTAGAACTCACGAACAAAACGTCGCTGTTTGGATATAACGATGGATTATTTGGGACCAAACCAACATTTGTTATTGAAGTAGAAGTCCTGGCAGTGTATTCTGATGAAGAACAAGCAAGGTAAGAACATTTTTCTTATAGGAAATGTGATTTTGGTGGAGGCTGACCTGGGTGGGTATCTAAATAGCTAGCCCTGTAATGCCGGGCTATGTACTTAGATTATTGCAAAATGTGCTTCATCCGAAAAGCTATTTTAAAATCGGACATATCGAGTGCATAGAGGAGTAATGTATCTATAATTCTTAAAATAATTGTTATGCTTTTTGTGAACGTTTATCGTGAGTAATTTAGCAAACCGTTAGTAAATTCCCCGGAAGTTTGCGGGGGTTATGCTTTTTCTGAACGTCACATGCTAATGCAAAAAGCTGTTTTTTGATATAAATATGAACTTGATTGAACAGACATGCATGTATTGTATAACACAATGTCCTAGGTGTGTCATCTGATGAAGATCATCAAAGGTTAGTGCTGCATTTAGCTGTGGTTTGGGTTTATGTGACATGATATGCTAGCTTGAAAAATGGCTGTCTGATTTTTTCTGGCTGGGCACTCTGCTGACATAATCTAATGTTTTGCTTTCGTTGTAAAGCCTTTTTGAAATCGGACAGTGGGGTTAGATTAACGAGATTCTTGTCTTTAAATAGCTGTAAAATAGTCATATGTTTGAGAAATTGAAGTAATAGTATTTCTAACGATTCAAAAATCGCGCCACTGGAATTTCAGTAGCTGTTACGTAGGTGGGACGAAATCGTCCCACATACCCGAGAGAGGTTAAAAGCTTAAGTTCTTGTTAATCTAACTGCATTGTCCCATTTACAATAGCCTTTACAGCGAAAGCATACCATGCGATTGTCTGAGGACGGCGCCGTACATAAATATATATTTTTCAAACAGCACAGGCTTCACAAAATCATAAATAGCGATTAAATAAATAACGGAATTTTGAAGATCTTCCTCTGTTTGCAATCCCAAGGGTCCCAGCTACAACATGAATGGTTGTTTTGTTAGATAAAATCCTTCTTTATATCCCAAAAAGTCAGTTTAGTTGGCGCCATCGATTTCAGTAATCCACTCTTTGAACCTGCAGAGAAAGAAGTCCAAACTTTACCGCTAAACTTTGTCCAATCAAGTCAAACTACGTTTCTATTTAATCCTCAGGTATCCTAAAATGTAAATAAACTATAATAATAAACTATAATATTTAATACAGAAAAGTATGTTCAAAACAAAAGTAAAATTAGTAAGCGCGTGTCCTCTTCGTGGCACGTGAACAGACTGATATTGTACCGGGACTCTTTCTACAAAAACTTCAAAATCTTGCTCGTTTTTGAAGAAGCAAGCCTGAAACAATGAACGAAGACTTGAAAACCAGTAAGCCAGTGACTCAGCCCCTGTAATAGGTTTGAGGCAGAGAATCCCAGTGGAGAGAGGGGAACCGGCCAGGCAGAGACAGCAAGGGCGGTTCATTGATCCAGTGCCTTTCCGTTCACCTTCACACTCCTGGGCCAGACTACACTCAATCATAGGACCTACTGAAGAGATGAGTCTTCAATAAAGACTTAAGGTCGAGACCGAGTCTGCGTCTCACATGGATAGGTAGACCATTCCATAAAAATGGAGCTCTATAGGAGAAAGCCTTGCCTCCAGCAGTTTACTTCGAAATTCTAGTGACAGTAAGGAGACCTGTGTCTTGTGACCGTAGCATACGTGTAGGTATGTACGGCAGGATCAAATCGGAAAGATAGTTAGGAGCAAGCCCATGCAATGCTTTTAGGTTAGCAGTAAAACCTTGAAATCAGCCCTAGCCTTAACAGGAAGCCAGTGTAGAGAGGCTAGCACTGGAGTAATATGATCACATTGTTTGGTTCTAGTCAAGATTTTAGCAGCCGTATTTAGCACTGAAGTTTATTTGGTGCTTTATCCGTGTTGCTGGAAAGTAGAGCATTGCAGTAGTCTAACCTTGAAGTTACAAAAGCATGGACAAATTTGTCTGCATCATTTGTGGACAGAACATTTCTTATTTTTACAATGTTACAAAGATGGAAAAAAGCTGTCCTTGAAACAGTCTTGATATGTTGATATGTCCAACACTGACCTTCCACTACCTTTATACTACCATCATCTCCAACACTGACCTACCACTACCATCATCTCCAACACTGACCTACCACTATATCATAATCTCCAACACCGTCCTACCACTACCTGTATTCTAGCATCCTATCATCTCCAACACCGTCTTACCACAAGCTGTATTCTAACATTATATCATAATCTCCAACACTGTCAAATCAAACTGTATTTGTCACATGCTCCGAATACAACAGGTGTGGACCTTACAGTGAAGTGCTTACTTAACCAACAATTCTTTAAGTAGTTAAAAAAAAAATCAAGTGTTGGTAAAAAAGATATTATAAAATAGAAAACAAAAACAACAAATACTGTCTTAACACATCCTTTGTCATACCATCCTATCATCTACAATACTGTCCTGACACCACCTTTATTCTTCCATCCTATCATCTACAATACTGTCCAAGACTGTCCTACCACTACCTGTATTCTACCATTATATCATAATCTCCAACACTTTCAAATCAAATCACATTTTATTTGTCACACGCACCAAATACAACAGGTGTAGACCTTACAGTGAAATGCTTACAGACACTTAACCAACAATGCTTCAAAAATGTAAATAAGTGTTCATTAAAAAAATAAATAAGTAGAAAATGGAAAATAAAAGTAACAAATACTGTCTTAACACGACCTTTGTCCTACAATCCTATCACTGACCTACCACTACCTTTATTCAAGCCTCCTATCATCTACAACACCGACCTACCACTACCTTTATTCTAGCCTCCTATCATCTACAACTCCGACCTACCACTACCTTTATTCTAGCCTCCTATCATCTACAACACCGACCTACCACTACCTTTATTCTAGCCTCCTATCATCTACAACACCGACCTACCACTACCTTTATTCTAGCCTCCTATCATCTACAACACCGACCTACCACTACCTTTATTCTAGCCTCCTATCATCTACAACACCGACCTACCACTACCTTTATTCTAGCCTCCTATCATCTACAACACCGACCTACCACTACCTTTATTCTAGCCTCCTATCATCTACAACACCGACCTACCACTACCTTTATTCTAGCCTCCTATCATCTACAACACCGACCTACCACTACCTTTATTCTAGCCTCCTATCATCTACAACACCGACCTACCACTACCTTTATTCTAGCCTCCTATCATCTACAACACCGACCTACCACTACCTTTATTCTAGCCTCCTATCATCTACAACACCGACCTACCACTACCTTTATTCTAGCCTCCTATCATCTACAACACCGACCTACCACTACCTTTATTCTAGCCTCCTATCATCTACAACACCGACCTACCACTACCTTTATTCTAGCCTCCTATCATCTACAACACCGACCTACCACTACCTTTATTCTAGCCTCCTATCATCTACAACACTGACCTACCACTACCTTTATTCTAGCCTCCTATCATCCAAAACACACAATGCTGTCGGGGGTGATTCACATTTTAGAAAAAAAATTCTTCACATTTTCAAACAGTACATTTATATTTTCCAACGGGCTATACATTTGGGTGAGTTTTTTAGTTTTGTTGCCTACCTTTATTCTACCATCCTATCATGGATGGTAGAATAACACAACTTAGTTTTCCACACAGACCATCCCCTGGCATGGCACAGTGCTATAAGAGCACACTACCCCTATGTCAAGAGAAAGGGTATTGGCCGAGGTTGGAAACTCAGAATACTGGACATTGAGAATATGTAAACAACCTCTGTCTACACACATCTGGAACAGTAATGGTGCAGGGCATCCTCATGCAGTTTCAGCAGAACTTTTATGTGATCAAAGAGAGAGTACAGCAGGAAAAGCTCTCTTGGTGACGACAGCCTCATCCTGAGTGAGTGTGATCACACCTCATTCTCAAACTGCCCTGCAGACGAGCAGCCCCAAGAAGAGAGTCACCCCCACCAGCACTGAACCGACCCAGGAACACATGACACAGCAGTGAAGGAGGGAGAGAAACACATTTCACAGCTAATAGCAGTGAAGGAGGAGGAAGAGGAACACATGCATTCAGTTGTAAAACTGACTAGGTATCCCCCTTTCCCTGGATCTGTTGTCAGAGGACAGACTAGGGTCCCTCAGCCACATCATAATTCACACAGGCACAAATGACTTTAGGGCCCAGCAGGAAAGTGTGTCCACAGCACTCAAGGGAGTGATTGAAAAAGCTTCTTCCACTTTTCCTAACGCACAAGTGGTTATCTCCACCCTGCTACACGAAAATACTTTCACCCTGCCACCACACAGCGGGTGAAAGCAAGCCTGTCCCCGGGCCTGGAAAGGATTGATCTCCCCCTCTAGGATTGAGAAGCTGTCTTCATTAAAGTATGGGGATTCTATTGGGGGAATATAGGTAGCACACATGAGTAAAGGTCCTCTTGGCGTGGGTTCGGTTCAGGTCCTTCGGGAAAGGGTCTCGCAGGTCTGGGAGAATAAATAAAATAAATAAATACAGTAGGGGAAGAGGTAGTAGTTTGGGCTAAATTATAGATGGGCTATGTACAGGTGCAGTGATCTGTGAGCTGCTCTGACAGCTGGTGCTTAAAGCTAGTGAGGGAGATAAGTGTTTCCAGTTTCAGAGATTTTTGTAGTTCGTTCCAGTCATTGGCAGCAGAGAACTGGAAGGAGAGACGACCAAAGGAGGAGTTGGCTTTAGGGGTGACCAGAGAGATATACCTGCTGGAGCGCGTGCTACAGGTGGGTGCTGCTATGGTGACCAGTGAGCGGAGATAAGGGGGGACTTTACCTAGCAGGGTCTTGTAGATGACCTGGAGCCATTGTGTTTGGCGACGATTATGAAGTGAAGGCCAGCCAACGAGAGCATACAGGTCGCAGTGGTGGGTTGTATATGGGGCTTTGGTGACAAAACGGATGGCACTGTGATAGACTGCATCCAGCTTGTTGAGTAGGGTATTGGAGGCTATTTTGTAAATGACATCGCCGAAGTCGAGGATTGGTAGGATGGTCAGTTTTACGAGGGTATGTTTGGCAGCATGAGTGAAGGATGCTTTGTTGCGAAATAGGAAGCCAATTCTAGATTTCACTTTGGATTGGAGATGATTGATGTGAGTCTGGAAGGAGAGTTTACAGTCTAACCAGACACCTAGGTATTTGTAGTTGTCCACAAATTCTAAGTTAGAACCGTCCAGAGAAGATATGCAGGATGGGCGGGCAGGTGCAGGCAGCGATCGGTTGAAGAGCATGCATTTAGTTTTACTTGTGTTTAGGAGCAGTTGGAGACCACGGAAGGAGAGTTGAATGGCATTGAAGCTCGTCTGGAGGGTTGTTAACACAGTGTCCAAAGAAGGGCCAGAAGTATACAGAATGGTGTCGTCTGCGTAGAGGTGGATCAGAGATTCACCAGCAGCAAGAGCGACATCATTTATGTATACAGAGAAAAGAGTTGGCCCAAGAATTGAACCCTGTGGTACCCCCATAGAGACTGCCAGAGGTCCAGACAGTAGGCCCTCCGATTTGACACACTGAACTCTGTCAGAGAAGTAGTTGGTGAACCAGGCGACGCAATCGTTTGAGAAACCAAGGCTACTAAGTCTGCCGATGAGGATGTGGTGATTAACAGAGTCAAAAGCTTTGGCCAGGTCAATGAATACGGCAGCACAGTATTGTTTCTTATCGATGGCGGTTACGATGTCGTTTAGGACCTTGAGCGTGGCTGAGGTGCACCCATGACCAGCTCTGAAACCAGATTGCATAGGGTGCGGTGGGATTCGAAATAGTCGGTAATCTGTTTGTTGACTTGGCTTTCGAAGACCTTAGAAAGGCAGGGTAAGATGGATATAGGTCTGTAGCAATTTGGGTCAAGAGTGTCACCTCCTTTGAAGAGGGGGATGACAGCAGCTGCTTTCCAATCTTTGGGAATCTCAGACGACACGAAAGAGAGGTTGAACAGGCTAGTAATAGGGGTTGCAATAATTTCGGCAGATAATTTTAGAAAGAAAGGGTCCAGATTGTCAAGCCCAGCTGATTTGTAGGGGTCCAGATTTTGCAGCTCTTTCAGAACATCAGCTGAATGGATTTGGGAGAAGGAGAAATGGGGGAGGCTTGGGCGAGTAGCTGTGGGGGGTGCAGTGCTGCTGAATGCAGTAGGGGTAGTTAGGTGGAAAGCATGGCCAGCCGTAGAAAAATGCTTATTGAAATTCTCAATTATAGTGGGCTTATCGGTGGTGACAGAGTTTCCTATCCTCAGTGCAGTGGGCAGTTGGGAGGAGGTGTTCTTATTCTCCATGGACTTTACAATGTCCCAGAACTTTTTAGAGTTGGAGTTGCACGAAGCAAATTTCTGTTTGAAAAAGCTAGCCTTGGCGTTTCTAACTGCCTGTGTGTATTGGTTTCTAACTTCCCTAAAAAGTTGCATATCGCGGGGGCAGTTCGATGCTAATGCAGAACGCCACAGGATATTTTTGTGTTGGTTAAGGGCAGTCAGGTCTGGGGAGAACCAAGGGCTATATCTGTTCCTGGTTCTAAATTTCTTGAAAGGGGCATGCTTATTTAAGATGGAGAGGAAGGCATTTTAAAAAAATAACCAGGCATCCTCTACTGACGGGATGAGGTCAATATCCTTCCAGGATACCAGGGCCAGGTCGATTAGAAAGAATGCAAAAACCTAAGAAAGGAATTGAGAAACCTATCAAGCCAAAAAACTTAGAGACCCAAAAAAGCAGAGCCTACGCCTTCACTATGGTGAATCACTTTAACAATACAGAAATAAACTACCTGAAAAAGAAGGAACAGCACGTCAGAAATCAGCTCAATGTAATTGAAGAATCCATAGAATCAAACCACTTCTGGGAAAATTGGAACACACTAAAATGAAGAGTTATCTATCCAAAATGGAGATGTATGGATAAACCACTTCTCCAATCTTTTTGTCTCTACAACAAAGAACAAACAGCAAAAACATATACATGATCAATTACAAATCTTAGAATCAACTATTGAAGACTACAAGAAACCACTGGATTCTCCAATTACATTGAATGAGCTACATGACAAAATACAAACCCTCTAACCCAAAAAGTCCTGTGAGGTTGATGGTATCCTTAATGAAATGATACAATATACAGACCACAAATTCCAATTGGCTATACTTAAACATCATCCTCAGCTCTAGCTTCATCCCCAATATTTGGAAGCGAGGAGTGATCACCCCAATCCCCAAAAGGGAAGACAACTTTGACCCCAATAACTACCGTGGGATATGCGTCAACACAACCTTGGGAAAATCCTCTGCATTATCATTAACAGCAGACCCGTACATTTCCTCAGTGAAAACAAAGTACTGAGCAAATGTCAAATTGGCTTTTTACCAAATTACCATACATGTCACGTCCTGACTAGTATAAGCAGTTATTTGTTATTGTAGTTTGGTCAGGGAGTGGCAGGGGGTGTTTATGTTCTGTTTTCTATTTCTATGTGGTTTTCTAGTTTTTCTATGTCTATGTTAGTTTTGTCAATGACCTCCAATAGATGCAGCTGTTTGTCGTCATCTCTGATTGGAGGCCATATTTAAGTGTGTTTGTTTTCACTTGTGTTTGTGGGTGGTTGTTCCTAGTATAGTCTGTGCACCTTACTGGGCTGTTGTCATCGTTATTTTTGTTTAAGTGCGTTTTCCTTAATAAAGAATAAAATGAGCACTATACCCGCTGCATATTGGTCCGATGATTTCTCCTCTTCAGACGACGAAGACTATGACAATACGACAGACCGCGTATTCACCCTGCACAACGTAATTGATAGACAAACAAACCAAAAGTCTTCTCATGCTTTGTTGATTTCAAAAAAGGTTTTGACTCAATTTGGCACGAGGGTCGGATATACAAACTGATGGAAAGCATTGTTGGGGGAAAAACATACAATATTTAAAAAATCCATGAACACAAACAAGTGTGCGGTTAAAATGGTCAAAAAACAAATTTCTTTCCACAGGGTCGTAGGGTGAGACAGGGATGCCGCTTGAGCCCCACCCTCTTCAACATATATATCAACAAATTGGCGAGGGCCCTAGAATTCGGCAGCACCCGGTCTCACTCTACTAGAATCTGAAGTCAAATCGTCTACTGTTTGCTGATGATCTGGTGCTTCTCTCCCCAACCAAGGAGGGTCTAGAGCTGCACCTATATCTTCTGCACAGATCTTGTCAGACCTGGGCCCTGAGAGTAAATCTCAGTAAAACAAAAATAATGGTGTTCCAAAAAAAGTCCAGTTACCAGGACCACAAATACAAGTTTCTTGCCATCAAAAGGACATAAAATTCTACATCCCAATTAGGATCTAGCTAAAAAATACTTGAATCAGTTCTAGAACCCATTGCCCCTCACCAAACAAGAATTCACAATAAATGGTACAAACACCAAATATGACCCGATTGAGGAAACTAGGCATGTGTCACAAGTCACGAATTCACAGGAGAGCCATTTGAACGTAAAAATGTGTTTATCAAAATGCATTTTTTGGCAGAAATGCCCTCTTGAATATGTGAAATTTCATGTGTAATAACAAACTTGTATGCCATCTCTAAATATGAAAAAAAATTGTTAAATTACGAGCCTTGCTGGTTAAGCCACAGAAAGTCAGCAACCTTCCCCCTAGCCATGATTGGCTGAGCTAATGAGTGGGCTGGACATGCCGAGAGAGGAGTTCGGATTGGTCTGACAGAAGCTCCTCAGTCTGTGTTGGTAATCCTGTCAAACGCTGCTTTTAAAAAAATGTATTGTGTAGTGAAGCTGCATAAGTATGGCTCTCCACTTTCTGGAGGATCATGTTTTGAAATCAGTGGAATTAGAGTATGATAGCTAAAGAGATGGAGGAAACACCTGTCTCCGGATTACATCTTCAAACTAAGGGCAACCATGGCATGGCATTCCTGACAGGGATGATGTACACAGGTAAGATAGCATTAGCTAGCTACATTTTCAGGTATTACACATTTTCTAATTTTGGAGGAAAGTGGTTTAATTTCAAGCTAAAGTGTACTGTTAGCTAGCTAGCTAACGTGAGCTGCCTTCCTCCCTAGCTGATGTTATCATTCGTTTGACAGAGCCGTTTTCTGTTCTAGTTAGCTAACATTGAACATGGTTGGTTAGCTCCCAGCACTGTGGCATTGTTGGTACTGTTCATTTGTTGTTTAACTAGCTAACGTTAGCTGGCTGGCTCGCTACCTAACGTTATGTGACATGTGTGAACTTACACTTTGTTTACCTAGCAAGGTACATTGTTTACCAGCTAGCTATACGTCTTAAGCTAAAGTGTACTGCTAAGCTAAAGTTAGCTAGCTGGCTGGCTCCCTAGCTGACGTTATTATTTGTTTCCCAGAACCGTGTGCTGTTCTAGTTAGAGTCTAATGTTAGCTAGCTAATGTTGAACATGGTTGGTTAGCTCCCAGCAATGTGGCATTGTTGGCACTGTTCATTGTTTAACTAGCTAACGTTGACTGGCTGGCTCGTTAGCTAACTTTGTGACGTGTGTACAACACCAGTTGAATATGGCCGGTGTCAGTAAACATCTGCAAAATTTTACCAAATTACCATACGTTGCGGCGTGAGTGAAGGAGGCTTTGTTGCGAAATAGAAAGCCGATACTAGATTTAATTTTGGATTGGAGATGTTTAATATGAGTCTGGAAGGAGAGTTTACAGTCTAGCCAGACACCTAGGTATTTGTAGTTGTCCACATATTCTAGGTCAGAATTGTCCAGGGTAGTGATGCTAGTCGGGCGGTCGGGTGCGGGCAGCGATCGGTTGAAAAGCATGCATTGGGTTTTACTAGCGTATAAGAGCAGTTGGAGGCCACGGAAGGAGTGTTGTATGGCATTGATGCTCGTCTGGAGGTCGTCTGTTTCTCCCTCAGTAGCTTTAAGTACCAGCTGTCAGAGCAGCTCACAGATCACTGCACCTGTACATAGCCGATCTATAATTTAGCCCAAACAGCTACCTCTTCCCCTACTGTATTTATTTATTTATTTTGCTCCTTTGCACCCCATTATTTCTATTTCTACTTTGCACTTTCTTCCACTACAAATCTACCATTCCAGTGTTTTACTTGCTATATTGTATTTACTTTGCTACCATGGCCTTTTCTGCCTTTACCTCCCTTATCTCACCTCATTTGCTCACATTGTATATAGACATATTTTCTACTGTATTATTGACTGTACACTTGTTTACTCCATGTGTTTACTCCTGTGTTGTTGTATGCGTCGAACTGCTTTGCTTTATCTTGGCCAGGTCGCAATTGTAAATGAGAACTTGTTCTCAACTTGCCTACCTGGTTAAATAAAGGTAAAATATATATTTTTAAATGTGTGGTGGGTGGGACAAAGGAGGAATCTGAGGCATGTAGAGTGGGACTAGGGGCTCCACTGTAAACTAAAACAATGATAACTATCCTAAACAACAGTATTCAAGGCATATTGACATTAGAGAGAGACGTAAAGCAATCACAGGTGTTGATTGGGAGAGCTAGCTAAGACAACAATGGGTAAGACAACAACAACAGGTAAAATGGCGATGAATGGGCAGAGAGGGTCGGTTAACTACACACAGGGCCTGAGTTCGGGGCTAGGGCCGACAAATAAACAAAAAAAATCAACAAAATGGAGTACCTTGAAAAATGAACAGTCCAGCAGGCATCAGCTATGTAGCCAAGTGATCATGGGGTCCAGTGAACAGCAATAGATGGAGCAGGGAAGCAATGGCATAGTCGTTACTACAGGACCGCTCTGACTATCTGCCGACCTGACTGTCGATACAGGACCACTAACTATCGGTATGCTGTTCTGATGGTTGATACAGGACCACTCTGACTGTCTGCTGTCTTCCATGGTCGATACAGGACCACTCTAACTGTCTGTTTGCTTTCCTCCATGGTCGGTGCAGGACCACTTTGACTGTCTGGTGTCCTGATGGTCAATACAGGACCACTCTGTCTATCTGCTGTCCTGATTGTCGATACAGGACCACTCGTAACTGTCTGGATAATGTCCTGATGGTCAATACAGGACCGCTCTGACTGTCTGCCAACCTGATTGTCGATACAGGACTGTGTTATTGTGATACTGTGTTTCTTAGAATATTATCTGCTACAACAGTTAAACCCTAAAACAAGGTGTTGAATGAATAGTGGATAGAATGGCCGCTCTAACTGTTGTGTTAAGAAGGAAATAAGACCAGTCTGACTAACGGTTGGTAGGTTCTTGACATTCTGCTACAGCAGTTAAACCCTTACCAACTCTCCCTGCTCTTACACTATATATTAGACCCCAAACACAACACATTCCGAGGACCACACATGGTTAATTCTATGCTGGGCAACACATTCCGAGGACCACACATGGTTAATTCTATGCTGGTCAACATGTTCCGAGGACCAAAAAATTTATGAAATGTATGCATTCACTACTGTAAGTCGCTCTGGATAAGAGCGTCTGCTAAATGACTAAAATGTAAATGTAATGTTAATTCTATGCTGGTCAACACATTCCGAGGACCACACATGGTTAGTTCTATGCTGGTCAACACATTCCGAGGACCACACATGGTTAGTTCTATGCTGGTCAACACATTCCGAGGACCACACATGGTTAATTCTATGCTGGTCAACACATTCCGAGGACCACACATGGTTAGTTCTATGCTGGTCAACACATTCCGAGGACCACACATTCCACTGTCAACAACAGGTTATTTCTGCATTCAACATTTGTGAACGTCACCATTTTATAGCATCATGTTTAATGGAGGCCATTCTCATCTTGTCTCTAGCAGAAGAGTGGACAGGCTTATCTTGCCTGTAGAGTGGAACGTCACCATTTTATAGCATCATGTTTAATAGAGGCCATTCTCATCTTGTCTCTAGCAGAAGAGTGGACAGGCTCATCTGGCCTGTAGAGTGGAACGTCACCATTTTATAGCATTATTTTTAATAGAGACCAGCTTGGTCAGGATGACAGATGTCCCATTCCTCTTTTAGAAACACTGGAGAGCTGACACACAGAAGTGGCTGACGTGTGTGTGTGTGTGTGTGTGTGTGTGTGTGTGTGTGTGTGTGTGTGTGTGTGTGTGTGTGTGTGTGTGTGTGTGTGTGTGTGTGTGTGTGTGTGTGTGTGTGTGTGTGTGTGTGTGTGAACAGCTCTGTGCTAGTTGTGGTCACTCCACCAGTGGTGAGAAGACATCACATCCTTTATAGACACCTTATGTATATTTAAAGACAGAGCATATTCCTGTAAATAGCACTACCGGTTAATAATTGAACAGCTATTTGCTGAAATATATGACTATGGCTGTGATCTTGGAGCAGGGCAGGAGTCAGGAGATGTAGCTACGCTGTACGGCAAGGTTGGTACGGCTAGGTTGGTACGGCTAGGTTGGTACGGCTGGGTTGGTACGGCTGGGTTGGTACGGCTAGCTTAGTAAGGCTGGCTTAGTAAGGCTGGGTTAGTAAGGCTGGCTTAGTAAGGCTGGGTTAGTAAGGCTAGGTTGGTACGGCTAGGTTGGTACGGCTGGGTTAGTAAGGCTAGGTTGGTACGGCTAGGTTGGTACGGCTGGGTTGGTACGGCTGGGTTGGTACGGCTAGCTTAGTAAGGCTGGCTTAGTAAGGCTGGGTTAGTAAGGCTGGGTTAGTAAGGCTGGGTTAGTACGGCTGGGTTGGTACGGCTAGGTTGGTACGGCTGTGTTGGTACGGCTGGGTTAGTAAGGCTGGGTTGGTACGGCTGGGTTAGTACGGCTAGCTTAGTAAGGCTGTGTTAGTAAGGCTGGGTTAGTAAGGCTGGGTTAGTAAGGCTGGGTTAGTAAGGCTGGGTTGGTACGGCTAGGTTGGTACGGCTGGGTTGGTATGGCTAGGTTGGTATGGCTGAGTTAGTAAGGCTGGGTTAGTCAGGCTGGGTTAGTACAGCTGGGTTAGTAAGGCTGGGTTAGTACAGCTGGGTTGGTACGGCTAGGTTGGTACGGCTGGGTTGGTACGACTGGGTTGGTACGGCTAGGTTAGTAAGTCTGGCTTAGTAAGGCTGGGTTAGTACGGCTGGGTTAGTAAGGCTGGGTTAGTACGGCTGGGTTAGTAAGGCTGGGTTAGTACGGCTGGGTTGGTACGGCTGGGTTGGTACGGCTGGGTTAGTACGGCTGGGTTGGTACGGCTGGGTTAGTAAGGCTGGGTTAGTAAGGCTGGGTTAGTAAGGCTGGGTTAGTAAGGCTGGGTTAGTACGGCTGGGTTAGTACGGCTGGGTTAGTACGGCTGGGTTGGTACGGCTGGGTTAGTACGGCTAGGTTAGTAAGGCTGGGTTAGTAAGGCTAGGTTGGTACGGCTAGGTTAGTAAGGCTAGCTTAGTAAGGCTGGGTTGGTACGGCTGAGTTGGTACGGCTAGGTTGGTACGGCTAGCTTAGTACGGCTGGGTTGGTACGGCTGAGTTGGTAAGGCTGGGTTAGTACGGCTAGGTTGAGAATGTACACAACTACAGTAGATATATTTTATGTGCAGGTTACAGAGCTGACACAACAATAACTACTTCCATTCCATTACAGTCATTAACTCTGTCTTGTAGACAGGACAGGATCATTTTGTCTGTAATGTGGACAATCTCATCTTCTTTGTTTCAGCAGAGTGGACAGGCTCATATTGTCTTAGAATGGTAAGGAACATCTTGTCTGTAGAGTGGACCGGCTCATCTTGTCTGTAGTGTGGATGGCTCATCTTGTCTGTAGAGTGGACCGGCTCATCTTGTCTATAGAGTGGATGGCTCATCTTGTCTGTGGAGTGGACAGGCTCATGTTGTCTGTAGAGTGGATGGCTCATCTTGTCTGTGGAATGGACAGGCTCATGTTGTCTGTAGAGTGGACAGGCTCATCTTGTCTGTAGAGTGGACAGGCTCATCTTGTCTGTAGAGTGGACAGGCTCATCTTGTCTGTAGAGTGGACAGGCTCGTCTTGTCTGTAGAGTGGACAGGCTCGTCTTGTCTGTAGATTGGACAGGCTCGTCTTGTCTGTAGATTGGACAGGCTCGTCTTGTCTGTAGATTGGACAGGCTCATCTTGTCTGTAGAGTGGACAGGCTCATGTTGTCTGTAGAGTGGACAGGCTCATCTTGTCTGTAGAGTGGACAGGCTCATCTTGTCTGTAGAGTGGACAGGCTCATCTTGTCTGTAGAGTGGACAGGCTCGTCTTGTCTGTAGAGTGGACAGGCTCGTCTTGTCTGTAGATTGGACAGGCTCGTCTTGTCTGTAGATTGGACAGGCTCGTCTTGTCTGTAGATTGGACAGGCTCATCTTGTCTGTAGAGTGGACAGGCTCATCTTGTCTGTAGAGTGGACAGGCTCATCTTGTCTGTAGAGTGGACAGGCTCGTCTTGTCTGTAGAGTGGACAGGCTCGTCTTGTCTGTAGATTGGACAGGCTCGTCTTGTCTGTAGATTGGACAGGCTCGTCTTGTCTGTAGATTGGACAGGCTCATCTTGTCTGTAGAGTGGACAGGCTCATCTTGTCTGTAGAGTGGACAGGCTCATCTTGTCTGTAGAGTGGACAGGCTCATCTTGTCTGTAGAGTGGACAGGCTCGTCTTGTCTGTAGAGGGGACAGGCTCGTCTTGTCTGTAGAGTGGACAGGCTGATCTTGTCTGTAGAGTGGACAGGCTCATCTTGTCTGTAGAGTGGATGGCTCGTCTTGTCTGTAGAGTGGACAGGCTCGTCTTGTCTGTAGACTGGACATTCTCATCTTGTCTGAACAGTGGACATTCTCATGTTGTCTGAAGAGTGTCTTGCTTTAACCAAGATGGCGTAGCAGTCAGACGTCTTTGTCCTTGGTCTTGTCGTGTCCCATTTGTATATCTTTTTACATTTTTTCTTCGCATGTCTTTTTTATATTTTTCTAAACCTCAACTTCATAATACTCTCCTGCAAGCCGCCTCACCCAATGTGGTTTGGATCTGTTTTTTCTAAAGTATTTTTATTTACCTCGGAATCGGAATCCCCCAACAGTTGCTAGTAGTCAGCTAACCACTGCTAGCGGTCATCAGCTAACCTTTAGCTCGGAAAGCTCTTGCCAGTTTGTATAACGTGACTCAAACCTGAGCATACCGGACCTATTTTCTCTCCATATCCCCGGATTCCTACCGCAAGCTCTGAAACTTTTCACTTGGATCATCGCAGCTAGCTAGCTGCAATCCGAGTGACTACTCCTGGCTAACGTCTGTCCCGAAGCAAGCACCAATTAGCATGGAGCTAGACCATGCTAGGCCCATTCTCCCGGCTAGCTGAAGAGGCCCATCAGCCACTCCTGGGCTACAATACCTGGACCCCTTCTACTGCCGGTACGGGGCATGGAACCCCGCCGATCCTTCACGACTGGACCACCGACGTAACCTGCTCGATGGGGTACTCAACTGGCCCTTATGTTGCGACATCCCCTGAATGCCCATCTGCTAGCCTGCTAGCCGCTGCCCGTTAGCTGCTAGCCGCGGCCCACTAGCTGCTAGCCAAGGCCTGCTAGCTGTCTAGAGCATATTGGACTGTTAGCTGAATAGATCCATCGGCCAATTTCTTGGGCCACTATATCTATTTTGCCAATTGGACTTGAACCCCTCTGCTACTCGGAACCCTACTAATCCATCACGACTGGTGTATCGACGTCACCGCACACAGAGGCTAAATCACACTATCCTCTATCGCGACGTCCCTCTAAGGCCCTTATGCTAGCCCCGGCCTACTAGCTGTCTGAATCGCCATGTCTCCAGCCAGCCCAACCACTCACTGGACCCATATGATCACTCGGCTATGCACGCCTCTCCCTAATATCAATATGCCTTGTCCATTACTGTCCTGGTTAGTGATTATTGTCTTATTTCACTGTAGAGCCTCTAGCCCTGCTCAATATGCTTATACCAACCATTAACCTCTTATGGCTAGGGGGCAGTATTTTCACGGCTGGATAAAAAACGTACCCGATTTAATCTGATTATTAGTCCTGCCCAGAAACTAGAATATGCATATAATTATTAGCTTTGGAGAGAAAACACTCCACCGTTTCTGAAACTGTTTGAATGGTGTCTGTGAGTATAACAGAACTCCTATGGCAGGCAAAAACCTGAGATGCTTCTGTTCAGGAAGTACCCTGTCAGACCTTTTATTTTCTTTCTTTGACATCTCTTCCAAAAACTAAGGATCTCTGCTGTTACGTGACACTTCCCACGTCTCCAATGGAGTCTCAGAGCCCGGGAAAAACAGGAAGGACGTAATTCAAAGCCCTGGCTGAAACAAAGGAGAGCAAAAGCTAAGTGGTCACTCAGTGGACTAAGCCTTACGCTCGCGACCCGCCCCGCCCCCGGCTTTCGGTTTTTCCCTCAGTATACAGACAGGCAGATTCCCGGTCGGAATATTATCGCTTTTCTACGAGATAAATTGCATAAAAATTGGTTTTAAACAGCGGTTGACATGCTTCGAAGTACGGTAATGGAATATTTAGAATTTTTTTGTCACATTCTGCGTCATGCTCGTGGCCGAGATTTAGCGTTGGGATAGTGTCTAGAACGCACGAACAAAACGTCTTGATGGAACATAACGATGGATTATTTGGGACCAAACCTACATTTGTTATTGAAGTAGAAGTCCTGGGACTGCATTCTGACGAAGAACAAGCAAGGTAAGAACATTTTTCTTATAGGAAATGTGATTTTGGTGAAGGCTAAACTGGTTGGGTGTCTAAATAGCTAGCCCGTGATGGCTGGGCTATGTACTTAGATTATTGCAAAATGTGCTTCATCAGAAAAACTATTTTAAAATCGGACATATCGAGTGCATAGAGGAGTTCTGTATCTATAATTCTTAAAATAATTGTTATGCTTTTTGTGAACGTTTATCGTGAGTAATTTAGTAAAATCACCGGAAGTGTTCGGTGGGAATGCTAGTTCTGAACGTCACATGCTAATGTAAAAAGCTGGTTTTTGATATAAATATGAACTTGATTGAACAGACATGCATGTATTGTATAACATAATGTCCTAGGTGTGTCATCTGATGAAGATCATAAAAGGTTAGTGCTGCATTTAGCTGTGGTTTGGGTTTATGTGACATGATATGCTAGCTTGAAAAATGGGTGTCTGATTATTTCTGGCTGGGTACTCTGCTGACATAATCTAATGTTTTGCTTTCGCTGTAAAGCCTTTTTGAAATCGGACAGTGTGGTTAGATAAAGGAGAGTCTTGTCTTTAAATAGCTGTAAAATAGTCATATGTTTGAAAAATTGAAGTTTTCGGATTTTAGAGGAGTTTGTATTTCGCGCCCCGCCCATCATTGGATATTGGAGCAGACGTTCCGCTAGCGGAACGTGTAGATGTAAGAGGTTTGTTCCACCTCCCACATATGCGGTGACATCACCTGGTTTAAACGTCTCTAGAGACAATATCTCTCTCATCATTACTCAATGCCTAGGTTTACCTCCAATGTATTCACAACCATACCTTTGTCTGTACATTATGCCTTGAATCTATTCTATCGCGCCCAGAAACCTGCTCCTTTTACTCTCTGTTCCGAACATACTAGGCGACCAGTTCTGATAGCCTTCAGCCGTAACCTTATCCTACTCCTCCTTTGTTCCTCTAGTGATGTAAAGGTTAATCCAGGCCCTGCAGTGCCTAGCCCCACTCCTACTTCCCATGTGCTCTCATTTGTTGACTTCTGTAACCATAAAAGCCTTGGTCTCATGCATGTTAACATTAGAATCCTCTTCCCTAAGTTTGTTCTTTTCACTGCTTTAACACACTCTGCCAACCCGGATGTCCTAGCCGTGTCTGAATCTTGGCTTAGGAAGACCACTAAAAACCCTGAAATTTCCATCCCTAATTATAACATTTTTCCGACAAGATAGAACTGCCAAAGGGGGCGGTATTGCAATCTACTGCAGAGATAGCCTGCAGAGTTCTGTTTTACTATCCAGGTCTGTACCCAAACAATTCGAGCTTCTACTTTTAAAAATACACCTTTCCAGAAACAAGTCTCTCACCGTTGCCGCTTGCTGTAGACCACCCTCTGCCCCCAGATGTGCTCTGGACACCATATGTGAATTGATTGCCCCCCATCTATCTTCAGAGCTCGTGCTGCTAGGTGACCTAAACTGGGACATACTTAACACCCCGGCCATCCTACAATCTAAGCTTGATGCACTCAATCTCACACAAATTATCAATGAACCCACCAGGTACAACCCCAAATACGTAAACACGGGCACCCTCACAGATATCATCCTACCCAACTTGCCCTCCAAATGCACCTCTGCTCTTTTCAACCAAGATCTTAGCGATCACTGCCTCATTGCCTGCGTCCGTAATGGGTCCGCGGTCAAACGACCTCCACTCATCACTGTCAACCGCTCCATAAAACACTTCATCGACCAGGCCTTTCTAATCAACCTGGCCCGGGTATCCTGGAAGGATATTGACCTCATCACATCAGTAGAGGATGCCTGGTTATTCT
The DNA here is from genome assembly GCF_901001165.1 of Salmo trutta. NCBI lineage: Eukaryota > Metazoa > Chordata > Actinopteri > Salmoniformes > Salmonidae > Salmo > Salmo trutta. The sequence continues at coordinate 52,539,685 of NC_042977.1, forward strand.
TTAAAAATGCCTTCCTCACCATCTTAAATTAGCATGCCCCATTCAAAAAATGTACAACCAGGAACAGATAAAGCCTTTGGTTCTCTCCAGACCTGACTGCCCTTGACCAGCACAAAAACATCCTGTGGCATTCTGCATTAGCATCGAATAGTCCCCGTGATATGCAACATTTCAGGGATGTTAGGAACCAATATACACAGGCAGGAAAGCTAAGACAAGCTTTTTCAACCAGAAATTTGCATCCTGTAGCACAAACTCAAAAAAGTTCTGGAGCACTGTAAAGTCCATGGAGAAAAAGAGCACCTCCTCCCAACTGCCCACTGCACTGAGGCTAGGAAACACTGTCACCACCGATAAATCCACTATAATTGAAAATGTTAATAAGCATTTTTCTACATCTGGCCATGCTTTCCACCTGGCTACCCCTACCCCGATCAACAGCCCTGCACCCCCCCCACAGCATCTCGCCCAAGCCTCCCCCATTTCTCCTTCACCCAAATCAAATAGCTGAAGTTCTGAAAGAGCTTAAAAATCTGGACCCCTAAAAATCAGCCGGGCTAGACAATCTGGACCCTCTCTTTCTAAAATGATCTGCCGAAATTGTTGCAACCCCTATTACTAGCCTGTTCAACCTCTCTTTTGTATCGTCTGAGATTCCCAAAGATTGGAATGCTGCCGCGATCATCCCCGTCTTCAAAGGGGGAGACACTCTAGACCCAAACTGCTACAGACCTACATCTATCCTACCCTGCCTTTCTAAGGTTTTCGAAAGCCAAGTTAACAAACAGATTACCGACCATTTCGAATCCCACCGTAACTTCTCCGCTATGCAATCCGGTTTCAGAGCTGGTCATGGGTGCACCTCAGTCATGCTCAAGGTCCTAAATGATATCATAACTGCCATCAATAAAATACATTACTGCGCTGCCGTATTCATCGACCTGGCCAAGGCTTTCGACTCTGTCAATCACCACATTCTTATCGGCAGACTCAACAGCCTTGGTTTCTCAAATGATTGACTCGCCGGGTTCACCAACTACTTCTCAGACAGAGTTCAGTGTGTCAAATCGGAGGGCCTGTTGTCCGAACCACTGGCAGTCTCTATGGGGGTACCACAGGGTTCAATTCTTGGGCCAACTCTCTTCTCTGTATACATCAATGATGTCGCTCTTGCTGCTGGTGATTCTCTGATCCACCTCTACGCAGACGACACCATTCTGTATACCTCTGGCCCTTCTTTGGACACTCTGTTAACTAACCTCCAGACGAGCTTCAATGCCATTCAACTCTCCTTCCGTGGCCTCCAACTGCTCTTAAATGCAAGTAAAACTAAATGCATGCTCTTCAGCCGATCGCTGCCCACACCTGCCCGCCCGTCCAGCATCACTACTCTGGACGGTTCTGACTTAGAATATGTGGACAATTACAAATACCTAGGTGTCTGGTTAGACTGTAAACTCTCCTTCCAGACTCACATTAAGCATCTCCAATCCAAAATTAAATCTAGAATCAGCTTCCTATTTCGCAACAAAGCATCCTTCACTCATTCTGCCAAACATACCATCGTAAAACTGACCATCCTACCGATCCTCGACTTCGGCGATGTAATTTACAAAATAGCCTCCAACACTCTACTCAACAAACTGGATGCAGTCTATCACAGTGCCATCCATTTTGTCACCAAAGCCCCATATACTTCCCACCACTGCGACCTATGCGCTCTCGTTGGCTGGCCCTCGCTTCATACTCTTCGCCAAACCCACTGGATCCAGGTCATCTACAAGTCTCTGCTAGGTAAAGCCCCGCCTTATCTCAGCTCACTGGTCACCATAGCAGCACCCACCTGTAGCACGCACTCCAGCAAGTATATCTCACTGGTCAACCCCAAAGCTAATTCTTCCTTTGGCCACCTTTCCTTACAGTTCTCTGCTGCCAATGACTGGAACGAACTGCAAAAATCACTGAAGCTGGAGACTCATATCTCCCTCACTAGCTTTAAGCACCAGCTGTCAGAGCAGCTCACAGATCACTTCACCTGTACATAGCCCATCTGTAAATAGCCCATCCAACTACCTCATCCCCATACTGTATTTATCTTACTCCTTTGCACCTCAGTATCTCTACTTGCACATTCATCTTCTGCACATCTACCATTCCAGTGTTTAATTGCTATATTGTAATTACTTCGCCATCATGGCCTATTTATTGCCTTACCTCCCTTATCCTACCTCATTTGCACACACTGTATATAGACTTTTTCTATTGTATTATTGACTGTTTGTTTGTTTATTCCATGTGTAATGCTGTGTTGTTGTATGTGTCAAACTGCTATGCTTTATCTTGGCCAGGTCGAAGATGTAAATGGGAACTTGTTCTCAACTAGCAACCTGGCTAAACAAAGGTGAAATTAAAATACAATTAAAAAAGGTGGACAGGCTCTTCTTTTAAGTAAAGTTGACAAGGCTAATCTTGTCTGTGGAGTGGACAGGTTAATATTGTCTGTAGAGTGGACAGGCTCATATTGCTGTAGAGTGGACAGTAGTGTGGACAGGCTCATCTTGTCTGTAGAGTGGACAGGCTCATCTTGTCCGTAGAGTGGACAGGCTCATCTTGTCCGTAGAGTGGACAGGCTCATGTTGTCTGTAAAGTGGACAGGCTCAAATTGTGTGTAGACTGTACAGGTTAATCTTGTCTGTAGAGTGGACAAATTCATCTTGTCTGTAGACTGGACAGGTTCATCTTGTCTGTAGAGTGGACAGGTTCCTCTTGTCTGTAGAGTGGCCAGGCTCATCTTGTCTGTTGAGGGGACAGGCTCATCTTGTCTGTTGAGGGGACAGGCTCATCTTGTCTGTAGAGTGGACAGGCTCATCTTGTCTGTAGAGTGGACAGGCTCATCTTGTCTGTAGAGTGGACAGGCTCATCTTGTCTGTTGAGTGGACAGGTTCATCTTGTCTGTTGAGTGGACAGGTTGATCTTCTCTGTTGAGTGGACTAGTTCATCTTGTCTTTAGCATTAGATTGGACTGTCTTATCTTGTCTGTAGTAGTTCACTTGACAAGCTCTTCTTGTATCTAGAGTGGACAGGCTCATCTTGTCTGTAGAGTGGACAGGTTGGTCCTGTCTGTGGAGTGAACAGGTTCATCTTGTCTGTGGAGTGGACAGGTTCATTTTGTCTGTAGAGTGAACAGGTTCATCTTGTCTGTGGAGTGGACAGGTTCATATTTTCCGTAGCTGTGGAAAGGAGAGGTTCATCTTGTCTGTAGAGTGGACAGGCTCATCTTGTCTGTAGAGTGGACAGGTTCATCTTGTCTGTAGAGTGGACAGGTTAATATTTTCTGTAGCTGTGGAAAGGAGAGGTTCATCTTGTCTGTGGAGTGGACAGGCTCATCTTGTCTGTGGAGTGGACAGGTTCATCTTTTCTGTGGAGTGGACAGGCTCATCTTGTCTGTGGAGTGGACAGGTTCATCTTGTCTGTGGAGTGGACAGGTTCATCTTGTCTGTAGAGTGGACAGGTTAATATTTTCTGTAGCTGTGGAAAGGAGAGGTTCATCTTGTCTGTGGAGTGGACAGGCTCATCTTGTCTGTTGAGGGGACAGGCTCATCTTGTCTGTGGAGTGGACAGGCTCATCTTGTCTGTAGAGTGGACAGGCTCATCTTGTCTGTGGAGTGGACAGGCTCATCTTGTCTGTAGAGTGGACAGGCTCATCTTGTCTGTTGAGGGGACAGGCTCATCTTGTCTGTGGAGTGGACAGGCTCATCTTGTCTGTAGAGTGGACAGGCTCATCTTGTCTGTAGAGTGGACTGGCTCATCTTGTCTGTAGAGTGGACAGGCTCATCTTGTCTGTAGAGTGGACTGGCTCATCTTGTCTGTAGAGTAAAAAAGCTCATCTTGTCTGTAGAGTGGACTGGCTCATCTTGTCTGTGGACAGGCTCATATTGTCTGTAGTGTCGTGACGTTGTATTAGTTAATGTGACGACTGTTGCTCATCGAATGATTAACGGTTTATAATTACGTGATTAAATGAATTAAGCAATGAATCAAGCAATTATTAACTCATTAACCTGGGGCACCATGGGAACATTGTTTTGATTGAGTTTCTATTTCCCAAATTAACTCAAAGGATATCAGAATATCGATTACAACAGTCGCTAAATTAATCAATTTCCTCTACAGTCTCATAATCTGAAAGTCGTATAATCCGGGAATCTGCACGGACCCGGGCTTTACCACTGAATTTACCACACCAATCTTAGTTGATTATTTATTTACTAGCAAGCTAAAATGATGATAAAAATGCACATACACAAAACACAGTCTAGCTATTGATTAGGACTTAGTATAACGGGCCAACACACTATGGCGCTTGTTACCCAAAATGGGGATTTTAAAGAGAGAGAAAGAAAGGAAGTACACGAGAGAAATATACATTTGGGTTCATTTGTCAGCCATGCTTATTTAAAATTAGCCTTGCCCCGAACTGCCGCTCTTATGGGTCAGAATATAATGATGTAATTACGTGTTGGAGTTCTCAGGTGGGAAGCTCTGCGTGGGTCGTTTAGGCTTCTAAATGACGCAGTTCTCCGGCGCAACTCTCTGGTTGTCCTCACGATGTCAGTGTCCTTCTTGGCTAAGTGGTCTGATCCTCACCCTTGATCGGAAAGGGGTCTTCTGAGGACAGACAGCTCTGTAGCTCAGAGCTCACAGCTTCGGCTCGAATGGTGTCGATACCACGATTCAATGGAGAGTGGAGGCTGGGTGGTTCGGCTTGAATTCACCCGCTTAGACACAGCTACTCGTCCGTAGCTCGTGTAGAAAAACATTTCTTTGTCTTCAACCTTGTGTTCCGTTTTGGGGTTCGTCGACTTTGTTAGACCTTAGCTGCAGCTTGGGGTCAATAGTCTTCTATGTTAATTCTTCACTCTCCTGTCTTATACCCTCGGGTCAGAAGTGGGTGTAACAGCCTTTAGGGCAATTCTCTGGGCGGACCAAGTAAAGGGGGCAAGGCTTAGATTTGGCTAAAAATCCGATTTTAGACACTAACTTCACATTTCATCTTTATCAAAACATTCTGTTTGATTTGGATATTTTCCAAACAGCGTACAATGTATAAACATCAGGCATATACTGGGAAAACTCTTAAAGGTACAATGTTTTCATAATAACGTCATCTCTTAACCTTTAAAAACAAATACAAAAGTTACATACATTTTAATATTCCACTTTTCGTCATAACCACCATTGTGGCTGACGGAAACCATTGTTCCAAAGTCCCTTTATTGCATGTTTAATGTTCTGAGGCCAGTTCTCCATTGTTAGGACAAAGGAATTTCTCTGTATTATGGGCATGAGGTGTCATAAAACCCCCACATCTTCAGACCCCTAGATCTCTCCTCCTCTGTTGGGGGTTTGGGAGATAATCTGTAGGGTGGTGGTCTCCTCTACCCTGACCTGATCAGGACAGTCATGACAGTCCCCCTCTGGTAGGTTCAACTTGGAATGATTCTGCATGTTGCAACCCACCATAAGAATGACCATCGGATGTCCTGGTCTGTGGATCATCAGAGCAGGCCCCCCCCTTTAGTGGTTCCCCCTGGTAGGCTTTCCGCAAGCTGTGGATCACCACCAGAATGGATCAAGGAGGTCTGGCAGTGGCTCTGTGTTCCGGCCCGTCGTCCGGTTATCCCGGTTAGTGGACCTAGGCAGTAACTTGGCAGACGTTAATAACGCACAACACTCAGGCAATACATCATTACATTTCCTCCCCAAACGAGCGGTGTCTTGGCTCTAAGGCTTCCTAAGTGTCAAAGGTAATGAAACGAAAAATTGGAATAAAAACATAAAAGTATACAAAATATGTCTACCACACCTTAATCATCTAATATGGACTATGTTCTATATATGTCCAAGGCCTTGGCCAAATAGCTCTATCATGGCATTGTCTCTAATGTCATGTCTAGGTTGATCCTATTTGCAGGTGGGTAGTTAAGGCACTTGGAAAAACTTGGCCCCTGAAGGCCAAAGCTTACATTAGGGACATTACTGGGCTGACCTAGCGAGTTCGGGAGAGGAGGCTGGGACTGGGCCCTGTAAGAGGGTTTCCGGATCCATTGCCACCTTTCCAAAAATCGGGATCGCTTCCGTCCCACGGGTGATCCTAGTATAAGACCTCATTAAGTCTTCCATTGCACGTGTGCGCCTGTGTACGTAGTAGGTGCACACGCCAAGGGAAATGAGACCAAGGATCATGGTAACAGTCAGGATACTGTCCGGCACCGTCCAAGAGCGGGCGACAGACCAATCTTTTGGTCTGTAGTCAGTCGGGTCGACTAACAGTGCCTCATCCAGTACGCTAAGATCGACAGTCATGGGTCCCTCGTACTGGATTTGGTATTGAATGGCTTGTGGTAACTCAAGGGAACGTTTAGCAAAAGCGTCCGGCATTTCAATCTCTGTGTCTATCCGGTCGTCGGGAAGGTGGTATAGAGTGAGGTTGTCTACGTGAATAATCGCCCCCTCTGGTACCGTAACAAAAACAGTCTGGTTGGGGAGGTTCAATTGGGTGATACCTTACACCAAGTTAACACCCAATCTTACCAAAATGTCCGCTCCCACATAGACTGTATGTGGGAGGTCCGCGACAACCAGTAGGTAGTGGGATAATTCCTTGGTTCCAATGCGGATCGATAGCGCACACACCCCTATTGCGGTGAGTGTTGTCTGGGGAGTCGTTCCCAGTGGAAATCTAAACGTTTTCGGCACAAGGGGATGGCAGTTAGCCGTTTTCGAAATTTCGTTGAACATTTCCAAACTGATTGCGGATTTTTCTGACCAGGTGGCCAGCCTGGTATCCTCAGCCCTAGTGCCGTTTAGGCACACGCCCCCTATCAGAGGAGGGCGGTAAGTGTCGGCTGGTGAATCACCCAAGCAGCACAAGAAAACCACATGTTCGGTTAAGTTCCGAGTCGAACTCACATTGTCCTTTGCCACAAATGGCGGGCTCATGGCCAAGTTCACAGGGTTTGCGTCAGATGCTGACGTCGGACCCTCGTCGTTGCACAATGTAAGGCAGGTAGCCTTGGAAGAATGCGGCGAAGTCAACGGAGTAGGCATAGGTATTTGTGACCAGATTTGGATTTCCAATCCATTAGTGGTACCAAACGGTCAATTAAATCACTCCCAATAAGCATTCGTTCGATTTCGATGCTAGTCACATACACGGGGTGTATCAGTGACACTCTTTCGAAGTTGAGTTTAAGTAGGAGACGTTTGGTTAGGGGCGAGGTAGCTTGAGTGAAACCTCGAAGATTCGTATCGCAATGTTCCGTTTTCAACCAACGTTTTGTTGGGTCCACTGCCCTTTTTAGTTCATCCAGCAAGGTTTCGGATATGAGGGAAATTGTTGAACCCGAATCTATCAGAGCGTGACAGGTCACACAGTCCTCCAGGACTGTTCTAAGGTATGGCCTGTTCGAGTTGGTTTTTCTCGTCATATCCCCAACAAAATGGAGTGGGTTGGGAGAACGGAGCGGTTTGTAATCTGCGTCGATTTCCAAGACAGATAAGTTACCTACGTGACCCAGTGGGTCCTCTATCGGAATGGTAGAGGAATCATCTGTTGCAAAGCTGCTTATCTCGTGCATCTCCACCTCCGTGTCCAAGTCTGTAGACAAAACCTGCGGGCTTGTGTCTAGAACGGGCAGTACCTGGACAGGGATTCGAGTGGGGGCGGGGGTAATGGAAATGTTTGCGTCCTCTTGAATTGCATGAATTTCGGCGGACTCGGTTTCCAACGATTTTACGCCTAGTCCTGAGGATTTATCCTTGTCCTCTTTCTCAAATTTCTTACGATGCAGTACATCTTTTATCAGAGCTTCTATATCATTTCGGTTAGCGTTTAAATCATTGTTGAACACTTTGTTGCCCTTGTTACGCTTGTTACCCTTGTGTCCTGACCCTTTGTGAGAGTTAGGCGGAGGGGCATGTCGGCTAGGTTGATCTCTACGGGACCTGTTAGATTGGGGACGTTCATCGTAGCTATTGTTACGGCGGTGGTTGTCGGGGTGGTGGTTACTTGGTAGCCACCCCCTTTGATCGTCCTCTTTTACAGCATATGTCCCTGATGCAGCCCCTTCTAATTCGAGTGATGGTTCCCGCCTAAGCTCGAAAGTCGAGGTGTCCGGGCTCTTAGCCCGGCTTGCTTTTGATGCTTCAAAAGCGGTGCTTGCCAGCTCTCGGAGCGTCGAGATTGGCAACCCGACGTGGGCAGTAGGGCCCAAGTAGTTAATGAAGTTGGGAGACATGTTTGACAGAAAAAGTTGTTTGAACGGTAATAGGTCTTCCATTCCTGTTTCAGTGAGCATGCCAAAGTAAGCTGAACGAAGCCGGTGATAGTAGGCTTGTGGGTGTTCATTTCGAGCTTGTCTGATATTGTTAGCCAACGAACTATCGTGTTTGCGAGTCGCAGAACCACTGAATTCTATTTTCAAAACCGTGGCAAGTTTAGCATAGTCGTTTTGCACGTGTTGCTCTTGTAGACGGATGAACCTTGTCACGTGTCTGTTGGACGTTCGCTTCAAAAGATAGAGCCTGTCTGCATTCGTAGCGTTTGGATAGCCATCCAAGGCGTCCTCTATGTCTGCTAAGAATGTCTCAGTGTCGTTTGGCTTTCCCGGAACGGGGTCGAAGAGGCGGAAGTTTTTGACGATTTTGTCAAGGCGATCCCCGCCAAGTGCGCGGGGAGCATCTGCACTCTCCCGTGGAGAATTGTCGGCCGAGAGGCCAAGAGGAAAAGTCAAGCTGTGGTTGTGTTGGCGAGGAGGCCCCAATTCACTGTGGGCCGAATGGCCAAGAGAAAGAGGCTGAAATCTCCTGTCATCTACATTCCCTCGTTCTCTTAGCTCCGGATGTGAGCTAGGTTGCTTGGTTTGGTTGTCCCGCGATAGCGCGTGACTGTTCTGGAGTTCCTCCAGATGATACCTAAGGGTGGTGTTATGCTGCATCGCAGAGTCCACCTGGGAGTTGAGGGTGTTTATTTTCGACACGTAGGTGTCGCCCTTGCTTCGCTCGGCCTCATACTTATCTGTCATGGTTTGCAGGGAGAGGTCGCGAGTGTGGAGTGAGAGATCCAGTGATGCGATGTCCTCCTTTTGTTTAGAGGTCACATTTTCCAACTTTCTCACCTGGTCTTTCTCATCCTTCATTAAATCAGCGACTTCAATGAGTTCTGCTGTTTTGTCCTCCAACTTGGTCATTGTGTTCATTAACTGATTGTCTTTGGTCTGCAGCTTTTGGAATAGAGCATTATTGCTTTGAGTGGTTTCATTCACAACCGTTTGTAGGGCATCAATTTGCTCGCCCCGTTTTCTAGCTAGCTCGTCCGATTCATCTAGTTTCGCGTGGACTTCATCGTATTTAGTTTTGGCTAAACCGAGTTGTTCTTTTAGAATACGGACTTGGTCAAGAGTTTGTTCGCGTTCTTTGTTATAAGTGTTAGACAGATCTTCCAATTTATCTGTTCTCACACACAGTTCCTTGGCTAGCAGTAGCTTATCTTTTTCGGCTTTCGATGCCAGCTCCCTGGTTCTCTCCACCTGTACCTTGAACTCCCCAGCTTCCTGCTCGTGCCTCTGCTGGGCACTGAGGTACTGGTGCACTGTCCATCTCTGCTGGTGGGCGTAGTTGAGGGCTAAACTGGAGAGAACCTTCACAAGGCCTCCGCCTGATGGTCTATTTTGAAGAGCGTCTGTCGCAATGTCTGCATTTTTCTCGCTTATGGCATTGAAATCTAACATTTTCAGCCCCTCGGCATAGTTAGGATTTGCATCGTTGCTGAGGTCCGCGATCAATCTTTCCGTGGGTGAAGGTCCACTGATTAGAGGGGAAATGGGTGGAAACCCATCTGATGGATTGCTCATTATTATGATTGTCAGTTATTTCAATTTACGTAATGTTTGGGGTTTTTAGTTGGAGGCTGCAAACACGATTTAACTCAGTTTGTAAACGTCAATGAATCATCAAGACTGGGTCAGTAATGTGAGTTGGTTATTACTGAACTTGCCAAAACAGGTTTAATTGATTAAATCGATTTTAATGATAAATCTAACCTGTATCGGCTATTTGGGAATTTTTATTTTAATTCACCTGAAAGAGTTGCTATCTCTAAGTTAACGTTGAAAGGTTTAACTATGTCTCATTGGTTAGTACACATTAGTTTGCGTATTATTCCAATAGCCAACCTGGGCGGTAGTGTAGCAATTTAATGTATATTAAATTGAACGAGACAATGATATCCAATCAGTTGTGACTGGTTAGATATCGTACAGCATAACCTGAATTATTAAAAAAAAAAAAAATTACTGGTGATTCTTCACCACCGGAGGTCACTATTAACACAAGCTAAAATCGACAGGGTACCAGTGAAAATAGAATTTTACAATACTGTTAAAAAGTCTACCTAAACACCATTAAGCTGGTAAAACAGCTTTAATCTATTAATCAATTTGAATGATTAGTCAACCCCGTATAGGCTAAAGGAATTAGCTTTAATTAACCTGAAGTAATTGCTATATCTAAGTTAACATTGAAAAGTTTAACTATGTCTCATTGGTTAGAACACATTAGTTTGCGTATTATTCCAATAACCAACCTGAACGGTAGTGTAGCAATTTAATGTATATTAAATTGAACGAGACAATGATATCCAATCAGTTGAGACTGGTTAGATATCGTACAGCATAACCTGAATTATTTAAAAATAATTACTGGTGATTCTTCACCACCGGAGGTCACTGTTAACACAAGCTAAAATCGACAGGGTACCAGTGAAAATAGAATTTTACAAAACTGTTAAAAAGTCTACCTAAACACCATTAAGCTGGTAAAACAGCTTTAATCTATTAATCAATTTGAATGATTAGTCAACCCCGTATAGGCTAAAGGAATTAGCTTTAATTAACCTGAAATAGTTGCTATATCTAAGTTAACGTGGAACAGTTTAACCATGTCTCATTGGTTATGGCACATTCGTGTGTGTATTATTCCCATAACCAACCTGGAGAGGTAGTGTATCAATTTAATGTATGTATAAAATTGAACAAGACAATGATATCTAATCAGTTAAGACTGGTTTGATATCCTACAGCGTAACCTGACTTATTTCACGAAAAATGACTGGCGATTCTTCGCCAGAGGTTACGGATAGCCCAAGCTGAGATCACACAGGATTCCCGTCTAACGCGGGAATTCACTATGAACAAAGAGGAAAACAAAAATGGCTGCTCCCCTTTGTTAGCTTAGCATCTGGCGCAATGCTTAGCTTTCCTTGCGCGGGGTTTCCCCCTCGCCGCACAAGGGATGTTCCCTCCAACAAGGGAACGGGTTTACTTGGTGACGTCTCACGTTCAACCCTTAACCTCTCCCCGTTACCCAACGCGAGAGGTAGAGAGATAATAACTTCGCTTCGGTCAAACGAATATATCTACTCTAATTTCCGTAATGGCTGGCTCATATGTCCTCTGCTCTAGGAATTACTTATGACCGAGTCAGATCACTCCTGAAAGCGATCGACAGAAATAACACTACGTTAGGCCCAACTAGTATTATTTCTCAGAATGCCTGCATCGGCTGGTACATATGCCCTAGCTCGTAGCATTCAGTAGACCCCCTTCCCACTGGCTTTGGTCAGATATACAACAGGGGTCGTTCTCTCCCGACCAGTATCTGGGTCAAATGGAACGACACACACACCTCTCTCCCGCACTAGTCCTGCCTATAGCTATTAATGGAATGTATATATATTGCTACACAATTGATATGGAATAACACAACAGTGCGGCCTAGTCCTATCTTAGATTCCTCACAGGGGGCGCCATATGTCGTGACGTTGTATTAGTTAATGTGACGACTGTTGCTCATCGAATGATTAACGGTTTATAATTACGTGATTAAATGAATTAAGCAATGAATCAAGCAATTATTAACTCATTAACCTGGGGCACCATGGGAACATTGTTTTGATTGAGTTTCTATTTCCCAAATTAACTCAAAGGATATCAGAATATCGATTACAACAGTCGCTAAATTAATCAATTTCCTCTACAGTCTCATAATCTGAAAGTCGTATAATCCGGGAATCTGCACGGACCCGGGCTTTACCACTGAATTTACCACACCAATCTTAGTTGATTATTTATTTACTAGCAAGCTAAAATGATGATAAAAATGCACATACACAAAACACAGTCTAGCTATTGATTAGGACTTAGTATAACGGGCCAACACACTATGGCGCTTGTTACCCAAAATGGGGATTTTAAAGAGAGAGAAAGAAAGGAAGTACACGAGAGAAATATACATTTGGGTTCATTTGTCAGCCATGCTTATTTAAAATTAGCCTTGCCCCGAACTGCCGCTCTTATGGGTCAGAATATAATGATGTAATTACGTGTTGGAGTTCTCAGGTGGGAAGCTCCGCGTGGGTCGTTTAGGCTTCTAAATGACGCAGTTCTCCGGCGCAACTCTCTGGTTGTCCTCACGATGTCAGTGTCCTTCTTGGCTAAGTGGTCTGATCCTCACCCTTGATCGGAAAGGGGTCTTCTGAGGACAGACAGCTCTGTAGCTCAGAGCTCACAGCTTCGGCTCGAATGGTGTCGATACCACGATTCAATGGAGAGTGGAGGCTGGGTGGTTCGGCTTGAATTCACCCGCTTAGACACAGCTACTCGTCCGTAGCTCGTGTAGAAAAATATTTCTTTGTCTTCAACCTTGTGTTTCGTTTTGGGGTTCGTCGACTTTGTTAGACCTTAGCTGCAGCTTGGGGTCAATAGTCTTCTATGTTAATTCTTCACTCTCCTGTCTTATACCCTCGGGTCAGAAGTGGGTGTAACAGCCTTTAGGGCAATTCTCTGGGCGGACCAAGTAAAGGGGGCAAGGCTTAGATTTGGCTAAAAATCCGATTTTAGACACTAACTTCACATTTCATCTTTATCAAAACATTCTGTTTGATTTGGATATTTTCCAAACAGCGTACAATGTATAAACATCAGGCATATACTGGGAAAACTCTTAAAGGTACAATGTTTTCATAATAACGTCATCTCTTAACCTTTAAAAACAAATACAAAAGTTACATACATTTTAATATTCCACTTTTCGTCATAACCACCATTGTGGCTGACGGAAACCATTGTTCCAAAGTCCCTTTATTGCATGTTTAATGTTCTGAGGCCAGTTCTCCATTGTTAGGACAAAGGAATTTCTCTGTATTATGGGCATGAGGTGTCATAAAACCCCCACATCTTCAGACCCCTAGATCTCTCCTCCTCTGTTGGGGGTTTGGGAGATAATCTGTAGGGTGGTGGTCTCCTCTACCCTGACCTGATCAGGACAGTCATGACAGTAGTTTGGACAGGCTCCTTTTGTCTGTATTAGTACAGTGTTGTAGATCCATGTTGCAGATGTGTTGTTGCCTACCTTTACCACCTGGAGGCGGCCCGTCAGGAAGGCCAGGATCGTAGACACTATGTTGTTGAACGCTAAGCTCAATTACTGGGGCCAAGCTTCCTGTCATCCAGGACCTATTTACTAGACGGCATCAGAGGAAAGCCCAAGAAATTGTAAAAGACTCCAGTCATCCAATGTCTAGTGTCAGTGTGCAGCGGGTAGGACGGAGTCAGGCGCAGGACACAGAACTGAGTAAAAACGTACTTTACTCGAATCAATCACAAAATAACTCCACGCAGTGAAAATACTCCAGCTCACAGAAAATAGCGAACACTTAACAACGAACAAACATGCACAAAACCATGTGGGAACCAGAGGGTTAAATAGGGAATAAATAATAACGTAATGGAAACCAGGTGTGTACAATCAAGAAAAAACAAATAGACAATGAAACATAGATCGGTGGCGGCTAGAAAGCCGGTGACGTCGACCGCCGAACGCCACCCGAACAAGGAGGGGCACCAACTTCGGCGGAAGTCGTGACATCCAAGTCAAAGACAGTTTACCGCACAGCAAGCGGTACCGGAGCTTCTACCCCCAAGCCATAAGACTGCTGAACAGTTAATAAAATGGCCACCCGGACTATTTACATTGACCCCCCCCCATATTTGTTTTGACTCTGCTGCTACTCTCTGTTTATTAGCTATGCATAGTCACTTTACCCCACCTACATGTACAAATTACCTTGACCAACCTGTACCCCCGCACATTGACTCGGTACCAGTAACCCCTGTATATAGCCTCGTTATTTGTGTTGAGGCACAGTGTGCTGTGTGCTGCATTGAAGGTCCCCAAGAAATGGAAGAACTTTGGAATCACCAAGACTCTTCCTAGAGCTGGCCACACAGCCAAACTGAGTAATCGAGGGAGAAGGGCCTTGGTCAAGGAGGTGACCAAGAACCCGAAGGTCACTGACAGAGCTCTAGAATTCCTCTGTGGAGATGGGAGAACCTTCCAGAAGGACAACCATCTCTGCAGCCCTCCACCAATCAGGCCTTTATGGTAGAGTGGCCAGACAGATGCCACTCCTCAGTAAAAGGCACATGACAGCCCGCTTGGAGTTTGCCAAAAGGCACCTAAAGACTCTCAGACCATAAGAAATAAGATTATCTGGTCTGATGAAACCAAGATTGAACTCTTTGGCATGAATGCCAAGCATCACATCTGGAGGAAACCTGGTACCATCTCTACAGTGAAGCACGGTGGTGGCAGCATCATGCTGTGGGGATGTTTTTCAGTGTCAGGGACTGCGAGACTAGTCAGGATCGAGGGAAAGATTAACGAAGCAAAGTACAGAGAGATCCTTGATGAAAACCTGCTCCATAGCGCTCAAGACCTCAGAATGGGGTGAAGGTTCATCTTCCAACATGACAATGACCCTAAGCACACAGCCAAGACAATGCAGGTTTGGCTTCAGAACAAGTCGCTTAATGTCCTTGAGTGACCCAACCAGAGCCCGGACTTGAACCTGATCAAACATCTCTGGAGAGACTGGAAAATAGCTGTGCAGCAACGCTCCCCATCCAACCTGACAGAGCTTGAGAGGATCTGCAGAGAGGAATAAGAGACTCCCCAGATACAGGTTTGCCAAGCTTGTAGCGTCATACCCAAGAAGACTCGAGGCTGAAATCGCTGCCAAAGGTACTTCAACAAAGTACTGAGTAAAGGGTCTGAATACTTGTGTTTTTTTAATACATTTTCAAAAAATTCTAAAAAACGTTTTTTTTTGTCATTATGGGGTATTCTGTGTAGCTAAGGGGAAAAAAACTATTTAATCAATTTTAGAATAAGGTTGCAACGTACCATAATGTGGAAAAAGTCCAGGCATCTGAATACATTTTTACATTTTTTACTTTACTTTTTTACTTTCCGAATGCACTGTATATGGGTGAATCCTCAGCATACATGGACACACATGCTTTGTTTAATGCCAGTGGCAGGTCATTGGTGAAAAGAGTAGAGCTGGCCTGCGGTACACCAACTTTACATGTTTGACATTAGAGAAGCTTCCATTAAAGAAACCCTTAGATATTAGATAGATAGCTCTGAATCCATGATATGGCAAAGGTTGAAAAAAGCCATAACTGATTAAAACATTGTTTCTGATGTAATTTGTCATTATTGCGTCATATATACAATACACACAGTAGACACACTGAATCAATACGTTAGGCTGTACAGTCCAATATGAATCAATAGGTTAGGCTGTACAGTCCTGTATGAATGTACACACGATAGACTGACTGGAAAGGTGATTTACCACAATCAAAGTCCTGCAATAAGAGCTAAGAAACTAATTGTGTGTACACTCTACACAGTCGTGTTCTGTGGGTGTCACAGTGTAGGCTGAAACCCCATTTCACGGGTGCACAATCCATAGCTGAAGCTGTACAGTGCATATCATTTTTCTCTCAAACTCCCTACAGTTTTTAGCCATTAGCTTCACCCACAACTGCCTCATGTGAACTACAATCCCGGTGCTGTGTTTTAACATTTAGTAATGTCAATAATCATCACTTTTAAAGCATATAGCCCTTATCTTTCATTCATAAGAAAGAATCCTTCAACTAAAAAAGATTCCCTTACTGTAGCAGTTATAGATCCATACAGCTATGGGGCCTTCATCCTACTAAACTACACTGTAGTAGTTACAGATCCATACAGCTATGGGGCCTCCATCCTACCAAACTATATTGTAGCAGTTACAGATCCATACAGCCTTCATCCTACTAAACTACACTGTAGCAGTTATAGATCCATACAGCTATGGAGCCTCCATCCTACTAAACTACACTGTAGCAGTTACAGATCCATACAGCTATGGGGCCTTCATCCTACTAAACTACACTGTAGCAGTTACAGATCCATACAGCTATGGAGCCTCCATCCTACTAAACTACACTGTAGTAGTTACAGATCCATACAGCTATGGGTGCCTTCATCCTACTAAACTACACTGTAGTAGTTACAGATCCATACAGCTATGGGGCCTCCATCCTACTAAACTACACTGTAGTAGTTACAGATCCATACAGCTATGGAGCCTCCATCCTACTAAACTACACTGTAGCAGTTACAGATCCATACAGCTATGGGTGCCTTCATCCTACTAAACTACACTGTAGTAGTTACAGATCCATACAGCTATGGAGCCTCCATCCTACCAAACTACACTGTAGTAGTTACAGATCCATACAGCTATGGGGCCTCCATCCTACTAAACTACACTGTAGCAGTTACAGATCCATACAGCTATGGAGCCTCCATCCTACTAAACTACACTGTAGTAGTTACAGATCCATACAGCTATGGGTGCCTTCATCCTACTAAACTACACTGTAGTAGTTACAGATCCATACAGCTATGGGTGCCTTCATCTGACGAAACTACACTTCCGCTACACTTCCCGAGTTACGATTAGAGAGCAAATTAGCAAATGTGGTGGCCTCTTGTCTTCTGTAAACAAGTGCTGTAACATGGAGATATGGATGGCCGTGTGGGAACTCTAACCCTATCAAGGTGTGTATCAATTCAACCTTTTGTTTTTAGAAAATGATTTCTTGCTGATATGAAAGATAAGGTCCTTATGCTTCCAACACCGTACCGCTAGCTAAACATGTTAATGTTCAGATTGAGCATCGGGCTCTTAGCAAAACTCCCTCGTACAGAATACGCCTTTGTCCAATGACTCTTATACATGAACTTACTACTACCTATCTCTCCGATTTGGTCCTGCCGTACATACCTACACATTCGCCACTGTCACAAAATGCAGGTCTCCTTATTGTC
This sequence comes from Salmo trutta, assembly GCF_901001165.1. Taxonomy (NCBI): domain Eukaryota; kingdom Metazoa; phylum Chordata; class Actinopteri; order Salmoniformes; family Salmonidae; genus Salmo; species Salmo trutta. The sequence goes on from NC_042977.1 coordinate 52,556,974, forward strand.
CCTAGAATTTCTAAGCAAAGAGCTGGAGGCAGGGCTTTCTCCTATAGAGCTCAATTTTTATGTAATGGTCTGTCTATCCATGTGAGAGACGCAGACTCAGTCTCGGCCCTAAGTCTTTGCTGAAGATTCATCTCTTCAGTAGGTCCTATGGTTGAGTGTAGTCTGGCCCAGGGGTGCAAAGATGAACGGCAAGGCACTGAAGTGAGGAACCGCCCTTGCTGTCTCTGCCTGGCCGGTTCCCCTGGCCGGCTCCCAGCTCTCTTTCAGTATCACATCCGGCTGTGTTTGGGAGTCCCATAGGTCCCATTTGTTCTTAACTGACTTGCCTAGTTAAATAAAGGTTAAATAAATAGAATAATACATTCTCTGCCTCTGACCCTATCACGGGAGCTGAGTAACTGGCTGACTAGTGCTCTGCCATGCCGCCCCAGGAGGGATACATCACTTTGTGCCAGGCTTTTTTCGCTCTACTCGCTCTACTCGACTTCCTGTCCGGTTTTGCGCCTCGTCGGGCTCGTGCGGTGGAGGAGATCTTAGTGGGCTATACTCAGCCTTGTCTCAGGGTAGTCAGTTGGTGGTCAGTTGATATCCCTCTAGTGGTGTGGGGACTGTGCTTTGGCAAAGTGGGTAGAGTTGTATCTTGCCTGGTTGGCCCTGTCCGGGGGTAGTGTCGCCCGACCCCGTCTCAGCCTCAATGCTGCAATAGTAGAGTATGCCCCCAATGCAATTCTGAATTCAAATACATCCTGTGCAATTTCAACTAATAACTGTCTTTTGTTGAATGTATATAACAACATTCCAACCTTGTTTAGCATTATTTAGTCCAATTGTGGCATGATTGCATAATTTTTATCCGTTTGTATCAGTTTCAATGGGGAACTTTTAGTTTGAAGGCGAACCGCCGATTCCACTTTTGTTGGTCACGCGGATCTCCGTTACCCAGAATGCCTAGTTTGTTGCTGGCTGATCGAGGAGTGACTGACTGGCTAGCTGGCTAGCTAGTACATATGCCCTACTTTTGGTACTAGCTATGCATTTTAATGTAATAACTAACGTTAGTGAATAGCCGAGTGTAAAGAATAAGAGAACTACAACACTGTGGTTGACATAATTGCGGCAATGCCTCTCTTCACGTCCAATCCATTTGAGCAAGATGTTGGTAAGTTGTGAGCGCTGACGTTAGCTAAACTAATGCCTTTGTTTGTGTTTTGCTAGCTATAGTACCTGAACGTTATCCAGCTCTGAGTTGATTTTCCTAACATTGTTAGCTAACGTTAGTAGCACGTCGTCTAAGTTTTGTAGCCATAGCTAGCTACACCCTTCCTTAGTTAACTAGTTTGTTAGTTAGCTCACTGGCAGTCAACATGGCTAGCTAACGTTAGCTGGTAAGAGCAATAGGGATAGCCCATTCACTAGCTAACTACTTAAGTGTTGTTAGCCAGACACCTGGCCTATGGAATGTTGATGCTAGTTGATAAAGTTAGACCATTTTGATAAGCGACAGTCAAGATGTAACTAGCAGCAAACTGATGCTCCATGGTGCCAGACGGAGAAGGTGACGTTGCATTTTATCTGCAGCTAAAAACGTCAGCTACACTAGCCACTACAATGACTAACTATGCAGGCAAAGAAGCTAAACACGTTGCTAACGTTAACTTGGATTTGTGTGTATCAAGCATAGATTAGTGAAGGGGGTAGCTATCTAGCTATGGTAGCTTGCAAGCTAACTATCGCCAGGTCAAAGGATGGACATGAGGACTTTTTGGAAGACGTAGCTACACAGGAGAAGATGAGACTGGAAGAGATGTTATTGACAACACTGGAAGGGGATCAGGAATATTCCTCTGTCGATAAATTATAGGCCTTGTCATGGTGTAGTAGCCTATTCTGAATGGTTTCATTTATTTCTGAACAGACGGCAGTAATTCTATGGCTTTGGCAAGTATATTTAAATGTGTCAGGGGTGCCGCAATTCTTTCAGAACCCTTCGCGTGGCTAGGATTATATAAGGAAATAAATGAAGTGCAACGAGAGAGATGAGATGCAGGCTCATGTCTATCAGAGTAGAAAGAGGGAGAGATGTCATAGAAAATTAATCTCATTCTAGTTATGTGAGACATGCTGGCGCGCTTCTCACACAGTCCGCATTGGTCTCAAACATAAATCAAATCAAACGTTATTTGTCACATGCGCCGAATACAACGAGTGAACCTTACCGTGGAATGCTTACTTAAAAGCCCTTAACCAACAGTGCAGTTCAAGAAGAGTTAAGAAAATATTTACCAAATAAACTAAAGTAAAAAAGTAACACAATAAGAGGCTATATACAGGGGGTACCGGTGTTGTGCCGAAAATCCCCCCCCCCCCTCTAATTTCCAAGAGTCAAATACTTTCTATAGAACAAACTTCACGTCAGGATAGGCAACCGAAATGAATATGTAATGTATGTGTGTTATATTAAGCATAGGGAGGGAGTGCAATGTTGGAAAGCAGTAAACATTTCAGAACAACTATGGCTGAATTATTATCCTTACACTTTCAAAAAGACTAGTGGAATAAGACATGGGAGAGATCACGAATTTTGGCAAAGAGATTTATTTATAGACTAACACATAAGTAGCGGATTTATGTACCGGCGACATGGTCAGCCGGCCAGGGCAAGCGGGCACCGGGTGCAGGCGCTAAAGGGGGAATTTGCCCGGGGTGCCATACAAGCTAGAATCGCCACATACACATGAAACAAATAGCCTAACCGAAAACTGCAGACAAAAATGCTTTCTGCTACTAAGATGAGTGAAATGTAGGCTTAACTGAGAATGGAGTGAAGAGCAGAAATCTCAACTAAGCAAGCAAGTTGCAGAAATTAAGATCGTGAGGGGGGAGAATTCCAGCAGGGGGGAGATTTTCAGTACAACACCGGTACCGAGTCAGTGTGTGGGGGTACAGGTTAGTTGAGGTAATTTGTACATGTAGGTAGGGGTGAAGTGGCTATGCATAGATAATAAACAGCGAGTAGCAGCAGTGTACAAAACAAATGGGGGGGGGGGGGGGGGGGTCAATGTAAATAGTCCGGTGGCCATTTGAATAATTGTTCTGCAGTCTTATGGCTTGGGGGTAGAAGCTGTTAAGGAGCCTTTTGGTCCTAGACTTGGCGCTCCGGTACCGCTTGCCATAGGTTACAAAGTTGCGCAAACATAAAACCCGGCCGGCCCAACCCAAATAAACTCTTAGAATATTAGGCTCGGTCTAAAAATCGACTTTTTCACATTACGTTTTTTTGTGGTGGCTGGAGAATTAACTAAGAGAACTCAAATGAACTTTGATCGCTTTTATTAAACATTTTACGTTACAAATAAGTGAAAATGATTTCTTATGCCAGGAGAGGTATGGAATCCAGCCAAATATGTTTAGAAACAAAACAGTCCGAAACGAAGAGGTTCCGGCAGGATCCGGCTCTAATTAAGCACCGCAGGTGCTTCGTAAACAACAGGTGTAGACTAACAGTGAAATGCTTTCTTACCGCCCTTCCCAACAATGCAGAGAAATAGTTGAACAAATGTAAAAAATAATAACCCAGGGAATAAATAGAAAAATAATAACATAAGGAATAAATACACGTTGAGTATCGGTAACTGATGCGCCATATCCGGTTAGAGCTCTGACTCTATATGTGACAAGTGGTTCCCCACATTCTTACCCTAACTGGATGTGTGTGTGTTATAGCCTACTTCAACACTGAGCTGATGTTTGTGTTTGTTGTTCTTCAGAGAAAGCCACCAGTGAGATGAACACAGCGGAGGACTGGGGCCTCATCCTGGACCTTTGTGATAAGATAGGACAGTCTCGCTCCGGGTCAGTCACATATGTCTATCAATACGTCAATCAATTATATGTATACTGTATATCCAGATAGGGCAGTCTCCTAACAGGTCAGTAATAAGATGGGTCAGTAATAGAGTATTTGTAATAGGAGTATGTATGTCTAGAAGTAGGGTTAGAATATGCATGTCTAGAAGTAGGCCACATGAAGGTGTGATGTTTGTAATAATAATGTGTTGTTGATGAAGATGAATGTGTTGATGAAGATTAATGTGGTGATGAAGATGTATGTGGTGATGATGATGATGTATGTGGTGTTGATGATGATGTATGTGTTGTTGATGTTGATGCATGTGTGTGGTGATGATGTGTGTGTTGATGAAGATTTATGTGTTGTTGATGATGTGTGTGGTGATGATGAAGATTTATGTGTTGATGATGATGTTGATATATGTGTTGATGTTAGTTTGGACACACCTATTCTTTCAAGGGTTTTTCTTTATTTTTATTATTTTCTACATTGTAGTATAATAGTGAAGACATCAATCAACAAATATGAAATAACACATGTATTCATGTAGTAACCAAAAAAGTGTTAAACGAATCAAAATATATTTGAGTTTCTTCAAAGTGGCCACCCTTTGCCTTGATGACAGCTTTGCACTTTCTTTGGATTCTCTCAACCAGCTTCACCTGGATTGCTTTTCCAACAGTCTTGAAGGAGTTCCCACATGCTGAGCACTTGTTGACTGCTTTTCCTTCACTCTGCGGTCCAACTCATCCCAAACCATCTCAATTAGGTTGAGGCCGGGTCATTGTGGAGGCCAGGTCATCTGATGCAGCACTCCATCACTCTCCTTCTTGGTCAAATAGTCCTTACACAGCCTGGAAGTGTGTTTTGGGTAACTGTCCTGTTGAAAAACAAATGATAGTCCCACTAAGCGCAAACCAGATGGGATGGCGTATTGCTGCAGAATGCTGTGGTAGTCATGCTGGTTAAGTGTGTCTTGAATTCTAAATAAATCAAAGACCGTGTCACCAGCAAAGCACCATCACACCACCTCCAAGCTTCACGATGGGAACCACACATGCAGAGATCATCTGTTCACCTACTCTGAGTCTCACAGAGACAGGGCGGTTGGAACCAAAAATCTCAAATTTGGACTCCTCAGACCAAAAGACAGATTTCCACTGCTTGTGTTTCTTGGCCTAAGCAAGTCTCTTCTTCTTATTGGTGTCCTTTTAGTAGTGCTTTCTTTACAGCAATTCGACCATGAATGATGCGGGTAGCCTAGTGGTTAGAGCGTTGGACTAGTAACCGAAAGGTTGCAAGATCGAATCCCCAAGCTGACAAGGTAAAAATCTGTCATTCTGCCCCTGAACAAGGCAGTTAACCCACTGTTCCTAGGCCGTCATTGAAAATAAGAATTTGTTCTTAACTGACTTGCCTAGTTATTAAAAAAAACAGTTGATGTTGAGATGTCTGTTACTTGAACTCTGAAGTATTTATTTGGGCTGCAATCTGAGGTGCAGTTAACGCTAATTAATTTATTCTCTGCGGCAGAGGTAACTCTGGGTCTTCCTTTCCTGTGGCGGTCCTCATGAGAGCCAGTTTCATCATAGCGCTTGATGGTTTGTGCGACTGCGCTTGAAGAAACTTTCGAAGTTCTTTACATTTTTCCAGATTGATTGACCTTCATGTCTTAAAGTGATTATTGACTTTTGCTTATTTGAGCTGTTCTTGCCATAATATGGACTTGGTATTTTACCAAATAGGGCTATCTTCTGTATACCAACCCTATGTTGTCACAACACAACTGATTGGATCAAATGCATTAAGAACGATAGAATTTCCACAAATTAACTTTTAACAAGGTACACCTGTTAATTGAAATACATTCCAGGTGACTTCCTCATGAATCTAGTTGAGAGAATGCCAAGAGTGTGCAAAGCTGTAAAGGGTGGCTACTTTGAAGAATCTAACATATAGAATATATTTTGATTTGCTTAACACTTTTTTTGTTTACTACGTAATTCCATGTGTTATTTGTTAAGTGTTGCAGTCATTTCAGTTGCTGTAGTAGCTGACGTGTATTGTGTTGAATCATCCGCAGACATAGACACACTACTCAAAGCCAGTGGCATGTCATTAGTAAAGATTGAATAAAAATGTAAGGGGCCTAGACAGCTGCCCTGGGGAATTCCTGATTCTACCTGGATTATGTTGGAGAGGCTTCCATTAAAGAACACACTCTGTGTTCTGTTAGACAGGCAACTCTTTATCCACAATATAGCAGGGGGTGTAAAGCCATAACACATATTTTTCCAGCAGTAGACAATGATCGATAATGTCAAAAGCCACACTGAAGTCTAACAAAAGAGCCCCCACAATCTTTTTATCAATTTCTCTCAGCCAATAATCAGTAATTTGTGTAAGTGCTGTGCTCGTTGAATTTCCTTCCCTATAAGTGTGCTGAAAGTCTGTCAGATTGTTTACTCTAAAATAGCATTGTATCTGGTCAAACAATTTTCTTAAAGTTTACAACGGGTTGGTAACAGGCTGATTGGTCGGCTATTTGAGCCAGTAATGGGGGCTTTACTATTCTTGGGTAGCAGAATGACTTTTGGTTCCCTCCAGGCCTGGGGGCACACACTTTCTTGTAGGCTTAAATTGAAAATATGGCAAATAGGAGTGGCAATATCGTCCCCTATCATCCTCAGTAATTTTCCATCCAACTTGTCAGACACCGGTGGTTTGTCATTGTTGATAAACAACAATCATTTTTTCACCTCTTCCACACTAACTTTACGGAATTCAAACGTACAATTCATGTCTTTCATAATTTGGTCAGATATACTTGGATGTATAGTGGCAGTGTTTGTTGCTGGCATGTCATGCCTAAATTTACTAATCTTGCCTATGAAAAAATCATTAAAGTAGTTGGCAATATCAGTTGGCTCATTCAACACAAAACCATCTGTTTCAATGAATGATGAAGCTGATTTAGCCTTTTTTCACAATTTAATTTTAGGTGCTCCAAAGATTTTTACTATCATTCACATTTATCTTTGTTTCATAGTGTAGTTTTTTTCTGTTTATTCAGTTTAGTAACATGATTTCTCAATTTGCTAAAAGTTTGTCAATCGGTTGTGCAGCCAGACTTATTTTCCATTCCTTTTGCCTCATCCCTCCCAACTATATAATTTTCAATTCCTCATCAATCCATAGGGATTTAACAGTTTTTAGTCATTTTCTTAATGGATGTGTGCTTATTAGTAACTGGAATGAGCAATTTCATAAATGCGTTTAGTAGAGGTCGACCGATTATTATTTTTCAATGCCGATACCGATTTATTGGAGGACCAAAAAAAGCCGATACCGATTAATCGTCCGAATATATATATATATATATAATTTTTTTAATGTATTTGTAATAATGACAATTACAACAATACTGAATGAACACTTTTATTTTAACTTAATATAATACATCAATCAAATCAATTTAGCCTCAAATAAATAATGAAACATGTTCAATTTGGTTTAAATAATGCAAAAACAACGTTGGAGAAGAAAGTAAAAGTGCAATATGTGCCATGTAAAAAAAGCTAACGTTTAAGTTCCTTGCTCAGAACATATGAAAGCTGGTGGTTCCTTTTAACATGAATCTTCAATATTCCCAGGTAAGAAGTTTTAGGTTGAGGTTATTATAGGACTATTTCTCTCTCTATCATTTGTATTTCATATACCTTTGACTGTTGGATGTTCTTATAGGCACTATAGTATTGCCAGTGTAACAGTATAGCTTCCTTCCTTCTCCTCACCCCTACCTGGTCTCGAACCAGGAACACATCGACAACAGCCACCCTCGAAGCATCATTACCCATGCAGAGCAAGGGGATCAACTACTCCAAGTCTCAGAGCGAGTGACGTTTGAAACGCTATTAGCGCGCACCCCGCTAACTAGCTAGCCATTTCACATCGGTTACACCAGCCTAATCTCGGGAGTTGATAGGCTTGAAGTCATAAACAGAGCTGTGCTTGAAGCATTGCGAAGGGCTGCTGGCAAACGCACGAAAGTGCTGTTTGAATGAACGCTTACGAGCCTGTTGCTGCCTACCACCGCTCAGTCAGACCGCTCAATCAAATATCAAATCATAGACTTAATTATAACATAATAACACACAGAAATACGAGCCTTGGGTCATTAATATGGTCAAATCCGGAAACTATCATTTTGAAAATAAAAGTTTATTCTTGCAGTGAAATACGGAACCGTTCCGTATTTTATCTAACGGTTGGCATCCATAAGTCTAAATATTCCTGTTACATTGCACAACCTTCAATGTTATGTCATAATTACGTGAAATTCTGGCAAATTAGTTCGCAGCGAGCCAGGCGGCCCAAACTGTTGCATATACCTTGACTGCGTACAATGAATGCAAGAGAAGTGACACAATTTCCCTAGTTTAATATTGCCTGCTAACATGAATTTATTTTAACTAAATATGCAGGTTTAAAAAAATATACTTCTGTGTATTGATTTTAAGAGAGGAATTGATTATGTTAGGTACATTGGTGCAACGATTGTGCTTTTTTCACAAATGCGCTTTTGTTAAATCATCCCCCGTTTGGCGAAGTAGGCTGTCTTTGTTAGGAAGAAATAGTCTTCACACAGTTCGCAACGAACCAGGCGGCCCAAACTGCTGCATATACCCTGACTCTGTTGCACAGAACGCAAGAGAAGTAACACAATTTCCCTTGTTTAAATAAATTCATGTTAGCAGGCAATATTAACTAAATATGCAGGTTTAAAAATATATGCTTGTGTATTGATTTTAACAAAGGCGCTTTTTTCGCGAATGCGCTTGTTAAATCACCCGTTTGGCAAAGTAGGCTATGATTCAATGATAAATTAACAGGCACCGCATCGATTATATGCAACGCAGGACAAGCTAGTTAAACTAGTAATATCATCAACCATGTGTAGTTAACTAGTGATTATGTTAAGATTGATTGTTTTTTATAAGATAAGTTTAATGCTAGCTAGCACCTTACCGTGGCTCCTTGCTGCACTCGCATAACAGGTAGTCAGCCTGCCACGCAGTCTCCTCGTGGAGTGTAATGTAATTGGCCATGATCGGTGTCCAAAAATGCCGATCACCGATTGTTGTGAAAACTTGAAATCGGCCCTGATTAATCGGTCGACCTCTAGTGTTTAGTATACCGTCTGGTTGCTCCTCATTACACACCACGGACCAACAAATATTCTTTACATCAACAACATAGGAATCACTACAAAACGTATTGTATGACCTCTTATACACTATATATTAGGCCCAGCCTTTGGGACTTTGGTTTTCCTAGATGTGTCTACTAAAGTTGCAGGCACTGGTTACAGTTTGAAGCAGCTTGATGAAAGCCAGTCAATATTTAAATCACCCAGAGAATATACCTCTCTGTTGATATCACATACATTGTCAAGCATTTCACACTTGTCATCCAGATACTGACTGTTAGCACTTGGTCTATAGCAGCTTCCCACCAGAATGGGCTTTAGGTGAGGCAGATGGACCTGTAGCCATATTACTTCAAAAGTATTTAACATGAGATCCTCTCTAAGCTTTACAGGAATGTTGTTCTGATTATAAACAGCAACACCTCCACTATTGGCATTTCTGTATTTTCTGTAAATGTTATAACCTTGTATTGCTACCACTGTATCATCAAAGGTATTATCTAAGTGAGTTTCAGAGATAGTCAGAATATGAATGTCATCTGTTACGAGCAAATTATTGATTTCATGAACCTTGTTTCTTAAGCTACATATTATAGATTTTTTTAAATTACATATGTTAACGTGGGCTATTTTGAGCACTTTTCTTCTGGGATGCTTACTGTTTTCATTGCTTTACTGGGAAGCTTAGCAGAAGTAGATGTGCTCATGTTGCAGGGTGAGCTGCACACAGTGGACTTCCTACTAGGGCACACCACCTCAGTGTTAACAGTATAAATCTGGTTCATAGGCACATGATTACTGCATACAATAGCTGTAGGATCAGCAGAGGCATTCAGGGCAGTTAGAGAGATGTAAAATGAGGTTACTTACATTGTCTACCAACGCTCCTGGTATAATGTACAATTTCCCAAGCATTATGATAACCTAGCATCACAATGGTAGGGATTAACTGAGCTGGGCTTGAGTCATTAAGTCATTGTCTCAACACAGCCTTATGCTGTGAAAGGATCCAGGAACCCAAAATATTTGGGTGGATTCAAACCTTATAAAACATGTTTTGTTTCCAGAAGGTTCGAAATTGTCAACAAAAGTTACACCCGTTGAGCTGCAAAAATCACGTAGCCAGTTCTGAAGAGAACGAATCCCGCTAAAGCATTGTTGATGAGGATGTATGTTGTTGATGAAGTTATGTGTTGTTGATGATCATAATGAAGGTTGATGTGTGTTCTGTTCAAGGCCTAAAGAATGTCTTCGGTCCATTATGAGACGAGTCAACCACAAGGATCCACATGTTGCCATGCAGGCTCTGACGGTAAACACAGACAACACAGCTATGTATTACAACAGGTGCTTGGAGGAAAAACTGTCTGTTGTGTAAATATATTTCAAAAAGCGGTCTTAAGCTGTCATAAAGCTCTTGTATTATGCTATAAATACACTACGTGACCAACAATATGTGGATACCATCTCGTCGAACATCTCATTCCAAAATCATGAGCGTTAATATTGACTTGGTCCCCCATTTGCTGCTATAACAGCCTACATTCTTCTGGGAAGGATTTCCACTAGATGTTGGAACATTGCTGCGGGGACTTGCTTCCATTCAGCCACAAGAGCATTAGTGAGGTCGGGCACCGATATTGGCCGATTAGGCCTGGCTTGCAGTCGGCCTTCCAATTCATCCCAAATGTGTTCGATGGGGTTGAGGCTCTGTGCAGGCCAGTCAAGTTCTTCCACACCGATCTCGACAAACCATTTCTGTATTGACCTTCGTGCACGAGGGGATTGTCATGCTGAAACAGGAAAGGACCTTCCCCAAACGGTTGCCATAAAGTTGTAATCACAGAATCATCTAGAATGTCATTGTATGCTGTAGCGTTAAGATTTCCCTTCACTGGCACTAAGGAGCCTAGCTCAAACCATGGAAAACAGCCCCAGACCATTATTCCTCCTCCACCAAACTTTACTGTTGGCACTATGCATTGGGGCAGGTAGCGTCCTCCTAGCATCCGCCAAACCCAGATTCGTACGTCAAACTGCCAGATGGTGAAGTGTGATTCATCACTCCAGGGAATGTGTTTCCTCTGCTCCAGAGTCCAATGACGGTGAGCTTTACACCACTCCAACGACGCCTTGCATTTCACATGGTGATCTTAGGCTTGTGTGCGGCTGTTCGGCCATGGAAACCCATTTCATGAAGCTCCCAACGAACAGTTCTTGTGCTGACTTTGCTTCCAGAGGCAGTTTGGAACTCGGTAGTGAGTGTTACAACTGAGGACAGACAGCTTTTACGCGTTTCAGTACTCGGCGGTCCTGTTCTGTGAGCTTGTGGGGCCTACCACTTTGCGGCTGAGTCGTTGTTGCTCCTAGACGTTTCCACTTCACAATAACAGCACTTATAGTTGGCCTGGGACAGCTCTAGCTAGGCAGAAATTTGATGAACTGAGTTGTTGGAAAGGTGGTATCCTATAACGGTGCCACGTTGAAAGTCATTGCCAATGTTTGTCTATGGAGATTGCATGGCCGTGTGCTCGATTTTTACACCTGTCATTAACAGGTGTGGCTGAAATAGCCAAATCCACTCATTTCAAGGTGTGTCCACATAGTTTTATAGATATAGTGTATATTTCATAAAGCTGCCTTATGCTATAAATATATTTCATAGAGCTTTATGACAGCTTAAGAAAGCTTTGTCTTTACATTATTGAAGTAAATCTGTTTTTCCCCCTCCCAGCTACTTGGTGCCTGTGTTTCAAACTGTGGGAAGATATTTCATCTAGAAGTGTGCTCCAGAGAGTTTGCCAGTGAGGTCAGCAACGTTCTAAACAAGGTCTGGATATGCACTGTCATTATATGTAATGTTACAGAAATATCTACTTCGAAGAATGTTGTTGTATGAAACGTGTTGTATAAAATTTGAAAGGCCATACTAATGTAAGTGTGTGTGTTACAGGCCCATTTTCAGCTGGCTACTTTTTCCATTTTAGTTTTATTTATTCATATTATAAGCTCAACAATGCACACATGGCTGTAGGCTACGGGCAAAGTTTCCAAAATGCCATTAGCCGGAAAACACAATTCTCCAAAGCGCACCGCATGCGCAAGCGGTAACATGCGACGTAGATGAAAATATCTGTTAGAAATTAAGAGGGGAGATCTAAAGATGCATGGGTTACTAATAATTTTTTATTTCACCTTTATTTAACCAGGTAGGCCAGTTGAGAACAAGTTCTCATTTACAACTGAGACCTGGCCAAGATAAAGCAAAGCAGTGCAACAGAAATAACAGAGTTACACATGGGATAAACAAACGTACAGTCAATAACTCAATAGAAAAATCTATATACAGTGTGTGCAAATGTAGTAAGATTATGGAGGTAAGGCAATAAATGGGCCATAGTGGCGAAATAATTACAATTTAGCATTAACACTGCAGTGATAGATGTGCAGATGATGATGTGCAAGTAGAGATACTGGGGTGCAAAAGAGAAAAAATAAATAACAATATGGGGATGAGGTCATTGGGTGGGCTATTTCCAGATGGGCTGTGTACAAGTGCAGTGATCTGTAAGCTGCTCTGATAGCTGATGCTTAAAGTTAGTGAGGGACATGTAAGTCTCCAGCTTCAGTGCTTTTTGCAATTTGTTCCAGTTATTGGCATCACAGAACTGGAAGGAAAGGCGGCCAAATGAGGAGTTGGCTTTGGGGATGACCTGTGAAATATACCTGCTGGAGCGCGTGCTACGGGTGGGTGTTGCTATGGTGACCAGTGAGCTGAGATAAGGCGGGGCTTTATCTAGCAAAGACTTATAGATGACCTGGAGCCAGTGGGTTTGGCGACGAATATATGAAGCGAGGGCCAGCCAACGAGAGCATACAGGTCGCAGTGGTGGGTAGTATATGGGGCTTTGGTGACAAAACGGATGGCACTGTGATAGACTACATCCAGTTTGCTGATTAGAGTGTTGGAGGCTATTTTGAAAATGACATCGCCGAAGTCAAGGATCGGTAGGATAGTCAGTTTTACAAGGGTATGTTTAGCAGCATGAGTGAAGGAGGCTTTGTTGCGATATAGGAAGCCGGTTCTAGATTTAATTTTGGATTGGAGATGCTTAATGTGAGTCTGGAAGGAGAGTTTACAGTCTAACCAGACACCTAGGTATTTGTAGTTGTCCACATATTCTAAGTCAGAACCATCCAGAGTAGTGATGCTAGTCGGGCGGGAGGGTGCGGGCAGCGATCGGTTGAAGAGCGTGCACTTAGTTTTACTAGCATTTAAGAGCAGTTGGAGGCCACGAAGGAGTGTTGTATGGCATTTAAGCTCGTCTGGAGGTTTGTTAACCATGTCCAAAGAAGGGCCAGATGTATACAGAATGGTGTCGTCTGCGTGGAGGTGGATCAGAGAATCACCAGCAGCAAGAGCGACATCATTGATATATACAGAGAAAAGAGTCGGCCCAGGAATTGAACCTTGTGGTACCCCCGTAGAAACTGCCAGAGGTCCGGACAACAGGCCCTCCGATTTGACACACTGAACCCTATCTGAGAAGTAGTTGGTAAGCCAGGCGAGGCAGTCATTTGACAAACCCAAGGCTATTGATTCTGCCGATAAGAATGGGTTGAATAATATGACAAGGATTATCATCAACTAGCATGGGTTGCTAATATGACTAGGATTATACCTTTGGCTGCTGGACAATAATAACGTTGATTTGAAAACCTATAGAACATTATAAAAATGCAGGTTTCAATGGCATATGAAGTCTTTTTATAAAATAATAGACCGCGCCTTGAGTATGTCGACAGAATCAAGCCTTTATACGTTGTTAATTATCCTTCATTATATTTGTCAAACATGACTCTGCCAATAACAGCTAGGTTTCTCCTCCCCACGCAGAACACTCCCAGACAGTCCTGCTAAGAAGCTACTTATTATTTTTTTATTTTTTACAATTTTTAATTGAAAACAACCATAGGAAGGTACTTAATTGTTACCCAGAAATAATTTGATATTGAGATAAAAAACTGCTGCATTAGACCTTTACTTCATTGTTCTGTTTGAATAAATACACTACCTTTCAAAAGTTTGGGATCACTTAGAAATGTCCTTGTTTTCCATGAAAACACATGAAATGAGTTGCAAACTGAATAGGAAATATAGTCAAGATGTTGACAAGGTTATAAATAATGATTTTTAATTCAAATAATAACTTCGCTTTCGTCAAAGAATCCTCCATTTGCAGCAATTACAGCCTTGCAGACCTTTGGCATTCTAGTTGTCAATTTGTTGATGTACCGTAATTTCCAGACTATTGAGCGCACCTGAATATAAGCCGCACCCACTGAATTAAAAAAATATATATTATTTTGAACATAAATAAGCCGCACATGTCTATAAGCCGCAGGTGCCTACCGGTACATTGAAACAAATGAACTTTACATAGGCTTTAACGAAACACGGCTTGTAACAAAAATAAATAGGCTTTAACGAAACACGGCTTGTAACAAAAAATACAAAATTAGCAGTAAGTTTTAGTTGTCTTTTTGCACTGAGTCAATTCCTCACGCTGCTGTTTCCAACGTCTTATCATCGACTCATTAAGACCAAGCTCCCGTGCAGCGGCTCTATTTCCTTTTCCAACAGCCAGATCAATCGCCTTCAACTTGCATCATATGCATTTCTCTGTGTCTTTGCCATGATGAGGGTTTCAAAATGACTACCGTAATCAGAATAATGGGTAGTTTGAGAGCGCTCGATTTAATCTAAACAGTAAACAAAAAAGTTGTTTGACCTTAACCCGTTCGGCAATTTCATTGGTCTAATGAAAGCTTCATGCCGCCAAAAAACTGAGCACGTCACAGAATGTGTTTAAAAAAAAATATATATATATTGAAAGCGGGAAAAATCTATATATTAGCCGCATCATTGTTTAAGCCGCGAGGATCAAAGCCTGGGAAAAAAGTAGCGGCTTATAGTCCGGAAATTACGGTAATCTGAAGAGATTTCACCCCATGCTTCCTGAAGCACCTCCCACAAGTTGGATTGGCTTGATGGGCACTTCTTATGTACCATACGGTCAAACTGCTCCCACAACAGTTCAATTGGGTTGAGATCCGGTGACTGTGCTGGCCACTCCATTATAGACAGAATACCAGCTGACTGCTTCTTCCCTAAATACAGTGGGGGAAAAAAGTATTTGATCCCCTGCTGATTTTGTACGTTTGCCCACTGACAAAGAAAGGATCGGTCTATATTTTCTGTGGAGGGAGCTGTTATTCTGTCTCTCACTGTTCAAATAAACCTACCATTAAAATGATAGACTGATCCTTTCTTTGTCAGTGGGCAAACGTACAAAATCAGCAGGGGATCAAATACTTTTTTCCCCCACTGTATTTAGGGAAGAAGCAGTCAGCTGGTATTCTGTCTATAATGGAGTGGCCAGCACAGTCACCGGATCTCAACCCAATTGAACTGTTGTGGGAGCAGGAGTGATAGCCTTCCTTTTTCAAGATCCCTTTTACCCTGTACAAATCTCCCACTTTACCACCACCAAAGCACCCCCAGACCATCACATTGCGTCAAGCACTCCTCCAGCATCTTTTAATTTCTTCTGCGTCTCACGAATGTTGTTTTTTGTCATCCGAACACCTCAAACTTAGTTTTGTCTGTCCATAACACTTTTTGTCCAATATTCCTGTCTCTGTGTTCTTTTGCCCATCTTATTCTTTTCTTTTTATTGGCCAGTCTGAGATATGGCTTTTTCTTCGCAACTCTGCCTAGATGGCCAGCGTCCTGGAGTTGCCTCTTTGCTGTTGACTTTGAGACTGGTGTTTTGTGTGTACTATTTAATGAAGCTGCCAGTTGAGGACTTGTGAGGTGTCTGTTTCTCAAACTAGACACTCTAATGTACTTGTCCTTGTGCTCAGTTGTGCACCGGGACCTCCCACTCCTCTTTCTATTCTGTTTCTTGGCAATTTCTCGCATGGAATAGCCTTCATTTCTCAGAACAAGAATAGACTGACGAGTTTCAGAAGAAAGTCCTTTGTTTCTGGCCAATTTGAGCCTGTAATCGAACCCACAAATGCTGATGCTCCAGATACTCAACTAGTCTTAAGAAGGCCAGTTTTATTGCTTCTTTAATCAGAACAACAGTTTTCAGCTGTGCTAACATAATTGCAAAAGGGTTTTCTAATGATCAGTTAGCCTTTTTAAAATGATCAACTTGGATTAGCTAACACAACGTGCCATTGGAACACAGGAGTGATGGTTGCTGATAATGGGCCTCTGTACGCCTACATAGTAAATATTCCATTAAAAAATCACCCGTTTCCAGCTACAGTAGTCATTTACAACATTAACAATGTCTACACTGTATTTCTGATCAATTTGATGTAATTTTAATGGACAAAAAAATGTGCTTTTCTTTCAAAAACAAGGACATTTCTAAGTGACCCTAAACTTTTGAATGGTAGTGTACGTAATTCGAAAAACAAACATTGTGGCAATTCATATCTTGAAGTAAAACAACTGTAAATAAGACTTTAACCCCCCGGCCCCTGGGCACGTAGCTGGCTACTCTTTCTATTTGGCTGGCTACTTTATATACTTGTGGAAAACACGTGTGTGTGTGTGTGTGTGTGTGTGTGTGTGTGTGTCCAGGGCCACCCTAAGGTATGTGAGAAGCTGAAGGCACTGATGGTAGAGTGGGCAGAGGACTTTAGGAATGACCCTCAGCTCAGCCTGATTTCAGCCATGATCAAGAACCTCAGGGAACAGGGGGTCACCTTCCCTGCTGTGGGCTCTCAGGTGGGTGCACTGGGGGGGGCTACTGTGTGATTATAAAACATTAGAGATTAAACATGTTGCTGTTACAGGGCTGCATTCATTCTGGAGCAGAATAGGGCTGCATTCATTCTGGAGCAGAATAGGGCTGCATTCATTCTGGAGCAGAATAGGGCTGCATTCATTCTGGAGCAGAATAGGGCTACATTCATTCTGGAGCAGAATAGGGCTGCATTCATTCTTGGATATTGGTCTGTTTAGGCTGCAGAGAAAGCGAAAGCAAGTCCTGCTTTAGTGGCAAAGGATCCATCCACCTTAACCAACAAGAAGGAGGAGGAAGACCTGGCTAAAGGTAAAGGCGCCCACTAGACCGGGCTAAAGGTAAAGACGCCCACTAGGCCGGGCTAAAGGTAAAGACGCCCACTAGGCCGGGCTAAAGGTAAAGGCGCCCACTAGACCGGGCTAAAGGTAAAGGCGCCCACTAGGCCGGGCTAAAGGTAAAGGCGCCCACTAGGCCGGGCTAAAGGTAAAGGCGCCCACTAGACCGGGCTAAAGGTAAAGGCGCCCACTAGGCCGGGCTAAAGGTAAAGGCGCCCACTAGGCCGGGCTAAAGGTAAAGGCGCCCACTAGACCGGGCTAAAGGTAAAGGCGCCCACTAGGCCGGGCTAAAGGTAAAGGCGCCCACTAGGCCGGGCTAAAGGTAAAGGCGCCCACTAGGCCGGGCTAAAGGTAAAGGCGCCCACTAGGCCGGGCTAAAGGTAAAGGCGCCCACTAGGCCGGGCTAAAGGTAAAGGCGCCCACTAGGCCGGGCTAAAGGTAAAGGCGCCCACTAGGCCGGGCTAAAGGTAAAGGCGCCCACTAGGCCGGGCTAAAGGTAAAGGCGCCCACTAGGCCGGGCTAAAGGTAAAGGCGCCCACTAGACCGGGCTAAAGGTAAAGGCGCCCACTAGACCGGGCTAAAGGTAAAGGCGCCCACTAGACCGGGCTAAAGGTAAAGGCGCCCACTAGGCCGGGCTAAAGGTAAAGGCGCCCACTAGGCCGGGCTAAAGGTAAAGGCGCCCACTAGGCCGGGCTAAAGGTAAAGGCGCCCACTAGACCGGGCTAAAGGTAAAGGCGCCCACTAGACCGGGCTAAAGGTAAAGGCGCCCACTAGACCGGGCTAAAGGTAAAGGCGCCCACTAGACCGGGCTAAAGGTAAAGGCGCCCACTAGGCCGGGCTAAAGGTAAAGGCGCCCACTAGGCCGGGCTAAAGGTAAAGGCGCCCACTAGGCCGGGCTAAAGGTAAAGGCGCCCACTAGGCCGGGCTAAAGGTAAAGGCGCCCACTAGACCGGGCTAAAGAGACTACTGGGTCCTAGATTAAAACTAGACCTGGCCAAAGGTAAATAGACTACTTGTTCTGGAATAAAGTTTGTGACGATATGATCATGGAATTAGCATATTACTATGTGATTTGCCACAGTTGGCCATTCCTCTAAATGTATATTAGTGCAAAATGTCATTGTAAATCTCTGACCATGTCCTCCTGTCTTCTGCCCCCCCTCTGTCTTCTCTCCTGTCTTCCATTCTCCTCTCCTCCCCCCAGCCATAGAGTTATCTCTAAAGGAGCAGCGTAGTCAGCCCGGGTCAGGGCTGTCTGGGTCTGGTTTGTACCCCAGCGCCTCTTTCCTCTCTTCCCAGAGGGCTGAGGGCAGGAAGGTCAGAGCCATCTATGACTTTGAGGCTGCAGAGGACAACGAGCTCACCTTCAAGTCTGGAGAGATCATCACTATCCTGGACGACAGGTCAGCTCACCCTGCCATTCCAACCCTAAACCCTGTCCCTACCACACCAACCCTAAACCCTGTCCCTGCCACACCAACCCTAAACCCTGTCCCTGCCACACCAACCCTAAACCCTGTCCCTGCCACACCAACCCTAAACCCTGTCCCTGCCACACCAACCCTAAACCCTGTCCCTGCCACACCAACCCTAAACCCTGTCCCTGCCACACCAACCCTAAACCCTGTCCCTGCCACACCAACCCTAAACCCTGTCCCTGCCACACCAACCCTAAACCCTGTCCATACCACACCAACCCTAAACCCTGTCCCTACCATACCAACCCTAAACCCTGTCCCTGCCACACCAACCTTAAACCCTGTCCCTGCCACACCAACCCTAAACCCTGTCCCTGCCACACCAACCCTAAACCCTGTCCCTGCCATACCAACCCTAAACCCTGTCCCTGCCATACCAACCCTAAACCCTGTCCCTAACATACCAACCCTAAACCCTGTCCCTAACATACCAACCCTAAACCCTGTCCCTGCCACACCAACCCTAAACCCTATCCCTGCCACACCAACCCTAACCCCTAAACCCTGTCCCTAACATACCAACCCTAAACCCTGTCCCTAACATACCAACCCTAAACCCTGTCCCTACCACACCAACCCTGTCCCTACCATACCACTATCCTTGCCATTCCAACCCTAAACCCTGTCCCTACCACACCAACTCTAAACCCTATCCCTGCCACACCAACCCTAAACCCAATACCTACCATTCCACTAACCCTGCCATATCACTATCCTTGCCATTCCAACCCTAAACCCTGTCCCTGCCATACCAACTCTAAACCCTGTCCCTACCACACCAACTCTAAACCCTGTCCCTACCACACCAACCCTAAACCCTGTCCCTACCACACCAACCCTAAACCCTGTCCCTGCCATTCCAACTCTAAACCCTGTCCCTGCCATACCAACTCTAAACCCTGTCCCTACCACACCAACCCTAAACCCTGTCCCTGCCATACCACTATCGCTGCCATACCAACCCTATCCCTACCATACCAACCCTAAACCCTGTCCCTGCCATACCAACTCTAAACCCTGTCCCTACCACACCAACTCTAAACCCTGTCCCTACCACACCAACCCTAAACCCTGTCCCTGCCATTCCAACTCTAAACCCTGTCCCTGCCATACCAACTCTAAACCCTGTCCCTACCACACCAACCCTAAACCCTGTCCCTGCCATACCACTATCGCTGCCATACCAACCCTATCCCTACCATACCAACCCTAAACCCTGTCCCTGCCATACCACCCCTAAACCCTGTCCCTACCACACCACCCCTAAACCCTAACCATGTCATACCACTAAACCATATCCCTGCCATACCACTAAACCATATCCCTACCATTTCACCCCTAAACCCTAACCCTGCCATACCACTAAACCATATCCCTGCCATACCAACCCTAAACCCTAACCCTGCCATACCACTAACCCCTCAACCCTATCCCTGCCATACCAACCCTATCCCTGCCATACAAACCCTAACCCCTCAACCCTATCCCTGCCATACCAACCCCTGAACCCTATCCCTACCATACCACTAACCCCTCAACCCTATCCCTGCCATACCAACCCTATCCCTGCCATACCAACCCTATCCCTGCCATACCAACCCTATCCCTGCCATACCACTAACCCTGCCATACCAACCCCTAAACCCTATCCCTGCCATACCAACCACTGAACCCTATCCCTACCATACCACTAACCCTGCCATACCAACCCTCAACCCTATCCCTGCCATACCAACCCTAAACCCTATCCTTGCCATACCACTAACCCCTGAACCCTAACCCTGCCATACCAACCCTAAACCCTATCCCTGCCATACCACTATCCCTGCCATACAAACCCTAACCCCTCAACCCTATCCCTGCCATACCAACCCCTGAACCCTATCCCTACCATACCACTAACCCCTCAACCCTATCCCTGCCATACCAACCCTATCCCTGCCATACCAACCCTAAACCCTATCCTTGCCATACCACTAACCCCTGAACCCTAACCCTGCCATACCAACCCTAAACCCTATCCCTGCCATACCACTATCCCTGCCATACAAACCCTAACCCCTCAACCCTATCCCTGCCATACCAACCCCTGAACCCTATCCCTACCATACCACTAAACCCTATCCCTACCATACCACTAACCCTGCCATACCAACCCTCAACCCTATCCCTGCCATACCAACCCTAAACCCTATCCTTGCCATACCACTAACCCCTGAACCCTATCCCTGCCATACCACTAACCCTGCCATACCACTAACCCCTGAACCCTATCCCTACCATACCAACCCTAAACCATTTCCCTGCCATACCACAGTGTGCTGTTTAGTCCAGGAGTAATGGGTCTACTGGGGAATAGTGGCCCTGTCTAGTCCAGGAGTAGTGGGCCCTGTCTAGTCCAGGAGTAGTGGGCCCTGTCTAGTCCAGGAGTAGTGGGCCCTGTCTAGTCCAGGAGTAGTGGGCCCTGTCTAGTCCAGGAGTAGTGGGCCCTGTCTAGTCCAGGAGTAGTGGGCCCTGTCTAGTCCAGGAGTAGTGGGCCCTGTCTAGTCCAGGAGTAGTGGGCCCTGTCTAGTCCAGGAGTAGTGGGCCCTGTCTAGTCCAGGAGTAGTGGGCCCTGTCTAGTCCAGGAGTAGTGTGTCTACTGGGGAGTATTGGGCCCTGTCTAGTCCAGGAGTAGTGTGTCTACTGGGGAGTATTGGGCCCTGTCTAGCCCAGGGGCGGTGGGCCCTGTCTAGTCCAGGAGCAGTGGGCCCTGTTTAGCCCAGGGGTAGTGGTTCTTCTAGGCTGTAGTGTGTCTGGGAAACCAGTCCTTACTGTTCACTAACAGGCTGTATTTTGGGATTTCAGTGACCCCAACTGGTGGAAAGGAGAAACGTATCAGGGAGTTGGACTTTTCCCCTCAAACTTTGTAACGGCTGATCTGACTGCAGAGCCTGAGATGAGTGAGTTCACATGCACCAGGGTTTCTGTTTGGGAAAATGTGGCGGCGGTCATTAGACTCCAGCATTTTAATTTACCGGACATTTGACAAATGTAACCGGATTAGGGCATCCACTCACGGTGCTCAGAATGACAGAAATCACATTTACATTGTGGTCATTAATCTAAATAAAACAGCCAAGTCGAGAATGCAACGAGCATGGTGTCCTTACCGAATTCCGATGCGCACTTTGAAGATGTTAGAGCAACATTCCACATGTACTTTTCCTCAGCCAACAAGACAAGTAACGAACAGCAAAATCACAAGCCTATGTCAATCTAACTATCCCCATAGTAGAAAAGTTTGTTGAGAAAGTAATATCCTATTGCAAACAGACTCTGGGACAGTTGTGGGACGGGAGATCCCAAATGCATACAACCTGTAGGCCTAGGCTACATAAAAATAAACAAACATTTTAAAGCAAGCAAGGAGTCTGTTGCAACAGATAATAACGTTTTGCTTAATGTTGATAAACTATTATTTCTTCACATTATAACTGCAGCAATGTTCACAAGGCAGTAGGCTATGTGCTAATGTTCGTTCCATAATGCAATTAGCGGGAAAACACAGTTGTCAAAAGCGCGCAAGCGGTTTCATGTGACATAGATGAAAATATCTGTTAGAAATGTAGAAAGAGGGGAGATCTAAAGATGCATCAATCATCTAAAGATGATCTAAAGATGGGTTGATAATATGATTAGGATTATCACCAACTAGCATGGGCTGATAATATGACTAGGATTATCATCAACTAACATGGGTTGATAATATGACTAGGATTATCATCAACTAACATGGGTTGATAATATGACTAGGATTATCATCAACTAGCATGGGTTGATAATATGACTAGGATTATCATCAACTAGCATGGGTTGATAATATGACTAGGATTATCATCAACTAGCATGGGTTGATAATATGACTAGGATTATCATCAACTAACATGGGTTGATAATATGACTAGGATTATCATCAACTAGCATGGGTTGCTAATATGACTAGGATTATCATCAACTAGCATGGGTTGCTAATATGACTAGGATTATCATCAACTAGCATGGGTTGCTAATATGACTAGGATTATCATCAACTAGCATGGGTTGATAATATGACTAGGATTATCATCAACTAGCATGGGTTGATAATATGACTAGGATTATCATCAACTAGCATGGGTTGATAATATAACTAGGATTATCATCAACTAGCATGGGTTGATAATATGACTAGGATTATCATCAACTAGCATGGGTTGATAATATGACTAGGATTATCATCAACTAGCATGGGTTGATAATATGACTAGCATGGGTTGATAATATGACTAGGATTATCATCAACTAGCATGGGTTGCTAATATGACTAGGATTATCATCAACTAGCATGGGTTGCTAATATGACTAGGATTATCATCAACTAGCATGGGTTGCTAATATGACTAGGATTATCATCAACTAGCATGGATTGCTAATATGACTAGGATTATCATCAACTAGCATGGATTGCTAATATGACTAGGATTATACCTTTGGGTGCTGCACGAAAATAACGTTGATTTGAAAACCTATAGAACATTATAAAAATGCTGGTTTCAATGGCATGTGGAAGTCTATAAAATAATTGACTATTGGTTTCAATGGCATATGGGAGTATTTAAAAATAATAATAATAATTACCTCCATGGATATGGTCTGATTTTGGCTAGGCTACTTTGAAGCAAGGTGAGACATGCCTCATAATATGTGGTAAAAACGTTCAGGTTTCAAACAATTGTTTTCAAAATGCATGCTACCTTCAGCTCATTGCAAAGTGGTGTGTGATGCGCTGATGAAGGCTGCCTTCCGTTGCCTATACATTTGAATGGTGAATTGGAAGCACACTTCAATCACCACTTGAGAAAAATAAATAGTCGCTCAACACGGGATTGCATTTAGAATGGTTGCGCAATGATTTGGCTCGAAACATCCAACGAATTACCAGTTTGAGATGCTGTAACAGCAGCCCTCTGACATATTTTCCACTCAAAGGCTCTGTATCTGAATGCTGTGCCTGTGTGATGAATAAGATTCATGTAACGAATTTACACATGCACCAATTTAATTCCACTAAATTATGGAAATTAACCTATAGACTGATGGGCATGCCCAGTGAAATGTATTTAACTGGTATTTCCATCAACTAATAGGCTAAAAAGCAGTGTTTCGCAATTATATATATTTTTTCTTCTCCTGGACAATTGGCAGGAGCCAATTTTTTATTTATCTACCAAAAGCCACCTATTACCACTTAACGGAAAACCTGACACACACACATGTGCCTGTACAAACACACACACACACACACACACACTGTCCCCCTGGCTGTCTCCATGTCTCCTCTGTAACTATTCCCCAGATTGTTGCTGTAATGAGAATATGTTCTCAGACAATTTACCTGATTTAAATAGGGGTTAAATAAATCAAAATAAAACCATGACTGCCTCCATGTCCCCCTGACTGTCCCCCTGACTGTCCTGTGTCCACAGTGAAGACAGAAAAGAAGACAGTGCAGTTCAGTGAGGAGGTCCAGGTGGAGAGCATAGAGCCTGAGCCTGAACCGGTCTACATAGATGAGGTATGGCAGCTTTATTCTACAGCTTTATGTACAGTACCAGTCAAAAGTTTGGACACACCTACTCATTCAATAGTTTTTCTTAATTTTTTACTATTTTCTACATTGTACAATAATAATGAAGACATCAAAACTATTAAATAACACATATGGAGTCATGTAGTAACCAAAAATGTGTTAAACAAATCAAAATATGTTTTATATTTGAAATTCTTCAAATAGTCACCCGTTGCCTTGATGACAGTTTTTTGTATACTCTTGGCATTCTCTCAACCAGCTTCACCTTGAATGCTTTTCCAACTGTCTTGAAGGAGTTCCCACATATGCTGAACACTTGTTGGCTGCTTTTCCTTCACTCTGCCTGCGGTCCGACTCATCCCAAACCATCTCAATTAGGTTGAGGTCGGGGGATTGTGGAGGCCAGGTCATCTGATGCAGCACTCCATCACTTTCTGTCTTGGTAAAATAGTCCTTACACAGGCTGGAGGTGTGTTGGGTCATTGTCCTGTTGGAAAAAAAATGATAGTCCCACTAAGTGCAAACCAGATGGGGTGGTGTATCGCTGCAGAATGCTGTGGTAGCCATGCTGGTTAAGTGTGCCTTGAATTCTAAATAAATCACTGACAGTGTCACCAGCAAAGCACCCCCACACCCCCAACGCCTTCTCCTCCATGGTGGGAAATACACATGCGGAGATCATCCCTTCACCCACACTATGTCTTACAAAGACACGGTGGTTGGAACCAAAAATCTCCAATTTCGACTCCAGACCAAAGGACAGATTTCCACCGGTCTAATGTCCATTGCTCGTGTTTCTTGACCCAAACAAGCCTCTTCTTATTATTGGTGTCCTTTTGTAGTGGTTTCTTTGCAGCAATATGACCATGAAGGTCTGATTCACACATTATAGTTGATGTTGAGATGTGTCTGTTACTTGAATTCTGTGAAGCATTTATCTGGCTGCAATTTCTGAGGCTGGTAACTCTAATGAACTTATCCTCTGCAGCAGAGGTAACTCTGGGTCTTCCTTTCCTGTGGCGGTCCTCATAAGAGCAAGTTTCATCATAGCGCTTGATGGTTTTTGCGACTGCACTTGAAGAAACTTTCAAAGTTCTTCAAATGTTCCATATTGACTGACCTTCATGTCTTAAAGTAATGATGCACTGTCATTTCTCTTTGCTTATTTGAGCTGTTCTTGCCATAATATGGACTTGGTCTTTTACCAAATAGGGCTGTCTTATGTATACCACCCCTCTTTGCCACAACAGAACTGATTGGCTCAAGCGCATTAAGGAAAGAAATTCCACAAATGAACTTTCAACAAGGCACACCTGTTAATTGAAATGCATTCCAGGTAACTACCTCATGAAGCTGGTTCAGAGAATGCCAAGAGTGTGCAAAGCTGTCATCAAGGCAAAGGGTGGCTACTGTGAAGAATCTCAAATATAAAATATATTTTGATTTGTTTAACGCTTTTTTGGTAACTACATGATTCCATATGTGTTATTTCCTAGTTCGGATGTCTTCTATTATTCTACAATGTAGAAAATAATAAAAATAAAGATAAGTCCTTAAATTAGGTGTTCTAAGACTTTTGACTGTGTGTGCGCATTTGGAAGGTATTCAGACCCCTTGACTTTTTCCACGTTTTGTTCGTTACAGCCTTATTCTAAAATGGATTGAATTGGGGTTTTTCCCTCATCAATCTACCCCATAATGACAAAGCAAAAGTTTTTAAATACATTTTAGCAGATTTATAAAATATAAAAGATGCACTGTTTACTCTTTCCTTTGTTGAAGCACCTTTGGCAGCAATTACAGCCTCGAGTCTTCTTGGGTATGACTCTACAGGCTTTGCACATGTGTATTTGGGGAGTTTCTCCCATTCTTCTCTGCAGATCCTCTCAAGCTCTGTCAGGTTGGTTGGGCATCTTTGCTGCACTGCTATTTTCAGATCTCTCCAGAGATGTTCGATTGGGTTCAAGTCCGGGCTCTGGCTGGGCCGCTCAAGGACATTGAGACTTGTCCCGAAGCGGCACCTGCGTTGTCTTGGCTGTACTTAGGGTCGTCATCCTGATGGAAGGTGAACCTTTGCCCCAGTGTAAGGTTCTGAGCGCTTTGGAGCAGGTTTTCATCAAGGATCTCTTTGTACTTTTCTTAGTTCATCTTTCCCTCAATCCTGACTAGTCTCCCAGTTCCTGCCGCTGTGAAACATCCCCACAGCATGATGCTGCCACCACCATGCTTCACCGTAGGGTTTGTGCCAGGTTTCCTCAAAATGTGACACTTAGCATTCAGGCCAAAGAGTTAAGTCTTGGTTTGAATGATGGAGGTCACTGTGTTCTTGGGGATCTTCAATGCTGCATATATTTTGGGGGTTAGTACCTTAAGTACCCTTCCCCACATCTGTGCTAGAGGTCGACCAATTATGATTTTTCAACGCCGATACCGATTATTGGAGGACCCAAAAAAGCCGATACCGATTAATCGGGCGATTTCTTTTTGGTATTTTTTTTACTTTTCCCTTTTTAAAAAAAATGTTTTTATTTGTAATAATGACAATTACAACAATACTGAATGAACACTTATTTTAACTTAATATAATACATCAATAAAATCAATTTAGCCTCAAATAAATAAACGTTCAATTTGGTTTAAATAATGCAAAAACAAAGTGTTTGAGAAGAAAGTAAAAGTGCAATATGTGCCATGTAAGAAAGCTAAGGTTTAAGTTCCTTGCTCAGAACATGAGAACATATGAAAGCTGGTGGTTCCTTTTAACATGAGTCTTCAATATTCCCAGGTAAGAAGTTTTAGGTTGTAGTTATTATAGGAATTATAGGACTATTTCTCTCTATACGATTTGTATTTCATATACCTTTGACTATTGGATGTTCTTATAGGCACTTTAGTATTGCCAGTGTAATAGTATAGCTTACGTCCCTCTCCTCGCTCCTACCTGGGCTCAAACCAGGAACACATCAACAACAGCCACCCTCGAAGCAGCGTTACTCATGTAGAGCAAGGGGGAAAACTATTCCAAGTCTCAGAGCGAGTGACGTTTGAAACGCTATTAGCGCGCACCCGGCTAACTAGCTAGCCATTTCACATCGTTTACACCAGCCTAATCTTGGGAGTTGACAGGCTTGAAGTCATAAACAGCGCAATGCATTGCGAAGGGCTGCTGGCAAATGCACTAAAGTGCTGTTTGAATGAACGCTTACGAGTCTGCTGCTGCCTACCACCTCTCAGTCAGACTGCTCTATCAAATCATAGACTTAATTATAACATAATAACACACAGAAATACGAGCCTTAGGTCATTAATATGGTCGAATCCGGAAACTATCATCTCGAAAACAAAACGTTTTTCCTGTCAGTGAAATACGGAACCGTTCCGTATTTTATCTAACGGGTGGCATCCCTAAGTCTAAATATTCCTGTTTCATTGCACAACCTTCAATGTTATGTCATAATTACGTAAAATTCTGGCAAATTAGTTCGCAGCGAGCCAGGCGGCCCAAACTGTTGCATATACCCTGACTCTGCGTGCAATGAACGCACCATTTCACCTGGTTAATATTGCCTGGTTAATATTGCCTGCTAACCTGGATTTCTTTTAGCTGTGTATTGATTTTAAGAAAGGCATTGATGTTTACGGTTAGGTACAGTCGTGCAACGATTGTGCTTTTTTCGCAAATGCGCTTTTGTTAAATCATTACATTTACATTTACGTCATTTAGCAGACGCTCTTATCCAGAGCAACTTACAAATTGGTGCATTCACCTTATGATATCCAGTGAAACAACCACTTTACATCTATATATTTTTGGGGGGGAGGGTAGGGGGGGTTAGAAGGATTACTTAATTCTATCCCAGGTATTCCTTAATGAGGTGGGGTTTCAGGTGTCTCCGGAAGGTGGTGATTGACTCCGCTGTCCTGGCGTCGTGAGGGAGCTTGTTCCACCATTGGGGTGCCAGAGCAGCGAACAGTTTTGACTGGGCTGAGCGGGAACTGTGCTTCCGCAGAGGTAGGGAGGCGAGCAGGCCAGAGGTGGATGAACGCAGTGCCCTTGTTTGCAATCAGAGCCTGAAGGTACGGAGGTGCCGTTCCCCTCACAGCTCCGTAGGCAAGCACCATGGTCTTGTAGCAGATGCGAGCTTCAACTGGAAGCCAGTGGAGTGTGCGGAGGAGCGGGGTGACGTGAGAGAACTTGGGAAGGTTGAACACCAGACGGGCTGCGGCGTTCTGGATGAGTTGTAGGGGTTTAATGGCACAGGCAGGGAGCCCCGCCAACAGGCAGTTGCAGTAATCCAGACGGGAGATGACAAGTGCCTGGATTAGGACCTGCGCCGCTTCCTGTGTAAGGCAGGGTCGTACTCTGCGAATGTTGTAGAGCATGAATCTACAGGATCGGGTCACCGCCTTGATGTTAGCGGAGAACGACAGGGTGTTGTCCAGGGTCACGCCAAGGCTCTTAGCACTCTGGGAGGAGGACACAATGGAGTTGTCAACCGTGATGGTGAGATCATCGTTTGGCGAAGTCGACTGTCTTTGTTAGGAAGAAATAGTCTTCACTGTTCGCAACAAGCCAGGTGGCCCAAACTACTGCATATACCCTGACTCTGTTGCAAGAGAAGTGACCCATTTTCCCTAGTTAAAAGAAATTCATGTTTGCAGGCAATATTAACTAAATATGCAGGTTTAAAAATATACTGCTCAAAAAAATAAAGGGAACACTTAAACAACACATCCTAGATCTGAATGAAATAAATAAACTTATTAAATACTTTTTTCTTTACATAGTTGAATGTGCTGACAACAAAATCACGCAAAAATAATCAATGGAAATCCAATTTATCAACCCATGGAGGTCTGGATTTGGAGTCACACTCAAAATTAAAGTGGAAAACCACACTACAGGCTGATCCAACTTTGATGTAATGTCCTTATAAAACAAGTCAAAATGAGGCTCAGTAGTGTGTGTGGCCTCCACGTGCCTGTATGACCTCCCTACAATGCCTGGGCATGCTCCTGATGAGGTGGTGGATGGTCTCCTGAGGGATCTCCTCCCAGACCTGGACTAAAGCATCCGCCAACTCCTGGACAATCTGTGGTGCAACGTGACGTTGGTGGATGGAGCGAGACATGATGTCCCAGATGTGCTCAATTGGATTCAGGTCTGGGGAACGGGCGGGCCTGTCCATAGCATCAATGCCTTCCTCTTGCAGGAACTGCTGACACACTCCAGCCACATGAGGTCGAGCATTGTCTTGCATTAGGAGGAACCCAGGGCCTACCGCACCAGCATATGGTCTCACAAGGGGTCTGAGGATCTCATCTCGGTACCTAATGGCAGTCAGGCTACCTCTGGCGAGCACATGGAGGGCTGTGCGGCCCCCCAAAAAATGCCACCCCACACCATGACTGACCCACCGCCAAACCGGTCATGCTGGAGGATGTTGCAGGCAGCAGAACGTTCTCCACGGCGTCTCCAGACTCTGTCACATCTGTCACGTGCTCATTGTGAACCTGCTTTCATCTGTGAAGAGCACAGGGCGCCAGTGGCGAATTTGCCAATCTTGGTGTTCTCTGGCAAATGCCAAACGTCCTGCACGGTGTTGGGCTGTAAGCACAACCCCCACCTGTGGACGTCGGGCCCTCATGCCACCCTCATGGAGTCTGTTTCTGACCGTTTGAGCAGACACATGCACATTTGTGGCCTGCTGGAGGTCATTTTGCAGGGCTCTGGCAGTGCTCCTCCTGCTCCTCCTTGCACAAAGGCGGAGGTAGCGGTCCTGCTGCTGGGTTGTTGCCCTCCTACGGCCTCCTTCACGTCTCCTGATGTACTGGCTTGTCTCCTGGTAGCGCCTCCATGCTCTGGACACTACGCTGACAGACACAGCAAACCTTCTTGCCACAGCTCGCATTGATGTGCCATCCTGGATGAGCTGCACTACCTGAGCCACTTGTGTGGGTTGTAGACTCCGTCTCATGCTACCACTAGAGTGAAAGCACCGCCAGCATTCAAAAGTGACCAAAACATCAGCCAGGAAGCATAGGAACTGAGAAGTGGTCTGTGGTCCCCACCTGCAGAACCACTCCTTTATTGGGGGTGTCTTGCTAATTGCCTATAATTTCCACCTGTTGTCTATTCCATTTGCACAACAGCATGTGAAATTTATTGTCAATCAGTGTTGCTTCCTAAGTGGACAGTTTAATTTTACAGAAGTGTGATTGACTTGGAGTTACATTGTGTTTAAGTGTTCCCTTTATTTTTTTGAGCAGTGTATATACTTGTGTATTGATTTTAAGAAAGGCATTGATGTTTATGGTTGGAGCAACGTGTACCTAAGCGATTATATGCAACGCAGGACAGGCTAGATAAGCTAGTAATATCAACTATGTGTAGTTAACTAGTGATTATGATTTGATTGTTTTTTTATAAGAAGTTTAATGCTAGCTAGCAACTTACCTGGGCTTCATACTGCATTCGTGTAACAGGCAGGCTGCTTGTGGAGTGCAATGTAAAGCAGGTGGTTAGAGCGTTGGACTAATTAACCGTAAGGTTGCAAGATTGAATCCCTGAGCTGACAAGGTAAAAATCTGCCGTTCTGCCCCTGAACAAGGCAGTTAACCCACCGTTCGTAGGCCGTCATTGAAAATAAGAATGTGTTCTTAACTGACTTGCCTAGATAAAGGTCTAAAAAAAAAAATACCGATTTCCAAAAATACCGATTTCGATTGTTATGAAAACTTGAAATCGGCCCTAATTAATCGGCCATTCCGATTAATCGGTCGACATCTGCTCTGTGCGTTGACAGAATCCTGTCTCGGAGCTCTACGGACAATTCCTTCGACCTCAAGGCTTAGTTATTGCACTGACATGCACTGTCAACTTATATAGACAGGTGTGTGCCTTTCCAAATAATGTCCAATCAATTGAATTGAACACAGGCGGACTTCAATCAAATTGTAGAAACATCTCCAGGATGATCAATGGAAACAGCACCTGAGCTCAATTTTGAGTCTCATAGCCAAGGGTCTGACTACTTAAAAAGATATGTATATTTCACCTTTATTTAACCAGGTTAGGCTAGTTGAGAACAAGTTCTCATTTACAACTGTGACCTGGCCAAGATAAAGCATAGCAGTGCGACACAAACAACAAGAGTTACACATAAACAAGCGTACAGTCAATAACACAAAATAAAATAAAAATAGAAAGATGATTGTACAGTGTGTGCAAATGTAGGGAGGTAGGCAATAAATAGGCCATAGAGGTGAAAATAATTACAATTTAGCATTAATACTGGAGTGATATATGTGCAGATGATGATGTGCAAGTAGAGATACTGGGGTGCAAAAGAGCAAGAGGGTAAGTAATAATATGGGGATGAGGTAGTTGGGTGGGCTATTTACAGATTGGCTGTGTACAGGTACAGTGATCGGTAAGCTGCTCTGACAGCTGATGCTTAAAGTTAGTGAGGGAGATATAAGACTCCAGCTTCAGAGATTTTTGCAATTCGTTCCAGTCATTGGCAGCAGAGATCTGGAAGGAAAGGCGGCAAAAGTAAGTGTTGGCTTTGGGGATGACCAGTGCAATGGATGACCAGTTGCTATGGTGACCAGTGAGCTGAGATAAGGCGAGGCTTTACCTAGCAAAGACTTATAGATGACCTGGAGCCAGTGGGTTTGGCGACGGATATGTGGTGAGGGGCAGCCAACGAGAGCATACAGGTCGCATTGGTGGGTAGTATATGGGGCTTTGGTGATAAAACGGATGGCACTGTGATCAAGTACATCCAGTTTGCTGATTAGAGTGTTGGAGGCTATTTTGTAAATGACATCGCCGAAGTCGAGGATCGGTAGGATAGTCAGTTTTACGAGGGTATGTTTGCCGGCATGAGTGAAGGAGGCTTTGTTGCGAAATAGGAAGCCGATTCTAGATTTAATTTTGCATTGGAGACGCTTAATGTGAGTCTGGAAGGAGAGTTTACAGTCTAACCAGACACCTAGGTATTTGTAGTTGTCCACATATTCTAAGTCAGAACCATCCAGAGTAGTGATGCTAGTTGGGCGGGAGGGTGCGGGCAGCAATCAGTTGAAGAGCATGCATTTAGTTTTACTACCATTTAAAAGCAGTTGGAGGCCATGGAAGGAGTGTTGTAACGGCCTTGAAGCTTACTTATGTAAATATGGTATCTATTTTTTTATTTGTAATAAATTTGTTAACATTTCTAAAGACCTGTTTTCGCTTTGTCATTATGGGGTATTGTTTAGATTGAGGATTGTTTTATTTATTTAATACATTTTAGAATAAGGCTGTAACGTAACAAAATGTGGAAAAAGTCAAGGGGTGTGAATACTTTCCGAATGCACTGTATATGCAAAAGTATATGGACACCCCTTCAAATTAGTGGATTCGGCTAATTCAGCCACACCTGTAACAGGTGTATACAACTGAGCACACAGCCATGCAATCTCCATAGTCAAAGATTGGCCGTAGAACGGCCTTACTGAAGAGCTCAGTGACTTTCAACGTGGCAACGTCATAGGATGCCAACTTTTCAACAAGTCAGTTTGTAAAATTTCTGCCTTGCTAGAGCTGCCCCGGTCGGCAGTAGGTGCGAAGTGGAAACGTCTAGGAGCAACAACGGCTCAGCCGCAAAGTGGTAGGCCACACAAGCTCACAGAATGGGAACTCCTAGTGCTGAAGCGCATTGCGTATAAAAATCGTCTGTCCTCGGTTGCAACACTCACTACTTAGTTCCATACTGCCTTTGGAAGAAACGTTAGCGCAATAATTGTTCGTTGGGAGCTTCATGAAATGGGTTTCCATGACCGTGCAGCCGCACACAAGCCTAAGATCACCATGCACAATGCTAAGCGTCTGCTGGAGTGGTGTAAAGCTCGCCGTTGGACTCTGGATTATTGAAAAGGCGTTCTCTGGAGGGATGAATAACGCTTCACCACCTGGCAGATGCCAGTAGAACTCAATGCATAGTGCAAACTGTTAACTTTGGTGGAAGAGGAACAATGGTTCGGGCCCCTTAGTTCCAGTGAAGGAAATCTTAACACTACACCATACAATGACATTCTCAACAATTCTGTGCTTATAACATTGTTGCAACAGTTTGGGGAAGGCCCTTTCCTAGTTCAACATGACAATGCCCCATGCAGAAAGCGAGGTCCATACAGAAATGGTTTGTCGTGATCGGTGTGGAAGAACTTGACTGACCTGCACAGAGCCCTGACCTCAATCCCATTGAACCCCTTTTTGGTGAATTGGAACGCCGACTGCGAGCCAGGCCTAAATGGCCAACATCAGTGCCAACCTCACTAATGCTTTTCTGGCTGAATGGAAGCATGTCCCCGCAGCAATGTTCCAACATCTAGGGGAAGCCTTCCCAGAAGAGTGGAGGCTGTTATAGCAGCAAAGGGGTGACCAATTCTATATTAATGCCCATAATTTTGGAATGAGATGTTCAATGAGAAGGTATTCACATACTTTTGGTCATGTAGTGTGTATATACTTAGTATACAAAACATTAAGAACACCTGCTCTTTCCATGACATAGACTATCCAGGTGAAAGGAAAAGGGGGATACCGAGTACAACTGAATGCATTCAACTAAAAGCTATGAGCCCTTATTGATGTCACTTGTTAAATCCACTTCAATGAAGTGGGGGCGACAAATTTAAAGATGTTTTTAAGTCTTGACATGGATTGTGTATATGTGCCATTCAGAAGGTTAATGGGCAAGACAAAATATTTAAGTGCCTTTGAACGGGGTATAGTAGTAGGTGCCAGAAGCATTGGGTTGTCAAGAACTGCTGTTTTTTCCATGCTCAACAGTTTCCCTTTTGTCTCAAGAATGGTCCACCACCCAAAGGACATCCAGCCAACTTGACACAACTGTAGGAAGCATTGGAGTCAACATGAGCCAGTATCCCTGTGGAACGCTTTCGACACCTTGTAGAGTCCATGGCCCGACGAATGGAGGCTATTCTGATGGCAAAAGGCCACAACTCTATTAGGAAGGTGTTCCAAATGTTTGGTATACTCAGTGTATACTCTTTGGTATACTCAGTGTATACTCTTTGGTATACTCAGTGTATACTCTTTGGTATACTCAGTGTATACTCTTTGGTATACTCAGTGTATACTCTTTGGTATACTCAGTGTATACTCTTTGGTATACTCAGTGTATACTCTTTGGTATACTCAGTGTATACTCTTTGGTATACTCAGTGTATACTCTTTGGTATACTCAGTGTATACTCTTTTGGTATACTCAGTGTATACTCTTTGGTATACTCAGTGTATACTCTTATAGTTGTAATGTTTTACTTCCTTTTATAAAAAAAAGCTCTTCTGAAGTTCTATTTGGTTATTTTTCCTCTCCAGGAGAAAATGGACCAGCTGCTGCACATGATCCAGAGTGCAGATCCAACAGACAACCAGTCTGATGCCTGTGAGCTGCTGCAGCTAGAGGGTGAGACCAACTTACTAATTCTTACAGCTAGACTGACTTACGATTGGCTTACTAAACAACTATTACTAAATAAGTCATTCTTACAGCTAAAGGGTAATACTGATTTAATAAACAACTATTACTAACTCTTTCAGCTAGAGGGTAATACTGACTTACTGAACAACTATTACTAACAGCTAGTTAGTCATTCTTACCCTCTAGCTGTGAGAGTTACTTAGTCATTATTACCATCTGTTTAATCTAACAGCTAGAGGGTAATACTCACTTAACTTCTATGGGCTAGGTGACCTGCGGGACACAGCCAGTGAAATATCAGGGCGGCAAATTGGAAAAACAACAAAATGTCATAATTCAACTTTCTCAAACATACGACTATTTTACACCATTTTAAAGATACACGTCTCCTTGATGTAACCACATTGTCCGATATCAAAAAGGCTTTACAGCTAAAGCAAAACATTAGATTATGTTAGGAGAGTACATAGACACAAATAATCACACAGCCATTTTCTAAGCAAGGACATGTGTCAATAAAACTCAAAACACAGCTAAATGAAGCACTAACCTTTGACGATCTTCATCAGATGACATTCCTAGGACATTATGTTATACAATACATGTATGTTTTGTTCGATAAAGTTCATATTTATATCCAAAAACAGCATTTTACATTGGCGCATGACGTTCAGAAAATATTTTGCCTCTAATACTGCCGGTGAATCAGCACAACAATTTACAAAAATACTCATCATAAACGTTGATAAACTATTAAACTGTTATTCAAAGAATTATAGATGAACATCTCCTTTATGCAACTGCTGTGACAGATTTCAAAAAAGCTTCACGGGGAAAGCACACTTTGCAATAATCTGAGTACATAGCTCAGAAAAATACACAAGGCAATACAGATACCCGCCATTTTGGAGTCATCTAAAATCATAAATAGCATTAGAAATATTCACTTACCTTTGATCTTCATCAGAAGGCATTTCCAGGAATCCCAGGTCCACAATAAATGTTGTTTTGTTCGATAAAGTCCATAATTTATGTCCAAATAACGCCTTGTTGTTTGCGCGTTCAGTAAGCTACTCCAAATGTAGGAAGCGCCCCGAAGATTCCACGACAAAAAGTTATTTACGTTAGTTGAAACATGTCAAACGTTGTAAAACATCAATCTTTAGGGCCTTTTTAAAGTAAAACTTCAGTAATATTCCAACCGGACGATTCCAATGTCTTGAAAAACGTTATGGAACACAGCTACCTCCTCACGTGAACGTGCGTAATTGTGGCCTGTCATTCTCTCGGTCATCAGACTCCAGGAGGTCTTGTTCGCCCTCTGTTGACTGCAAAAGCCTGAAACACGTTCAAAAGACTGTTGACATCTAGTGGAAGCCTTAGGAAGTGCAAATTGAACCCTAAGTCACTGTATACTGAATAGGCCCAGTCTTGAAAAACTACAATCCACTTCCTGGTTGGATTTTTTCCCTCAGGTTTTTGCCTGCCATATGAGTTCTGTTATACTCACAGACACCATTCAAACAGTTTTAGAAACTTCAGAGTGTTTTCTATCCAAATGTTTCTGAGCCAGAGTAGTAACCTGTTTAAATTGGGTACGTTTTTCATCTGGCTGTGAAAATACTGCCCACTAGCCCAGACAGGTTAATAAACAACTATTACTAACTAACTCTTACAGCTAGAGGGTAAGATTGACTTACTGAACAACTATTACCAACTAACCTTTACAGCTAGAGGGGGTTAGGCTAACTAACTCTTACAGCTAGAGGGGGTAAGACAAACTAACCTTTACAGCTAGAGGGGGTAAGACAAACTAACCTTTACAGCTAGAGGGGGTAAGACTAACTCTTAAAGCTAAATGCTAAGTCTATCCATCCATCTATCTCTCTGTCTCTTACAGCTAGAGGTTAAGACTGACTAACTAATAGGTATGTAACAATTCACCGATGCGCATCAGTCACTGATTTCAATGTTTAAGATGGTTTGTGGACCCCAAAACGGATTTTTTTTTTAAAAAAGAAAAAAAAACATTAAAAAAAATATATACAAATTTCAAATTCACCAACATTTTTGGCTCATATTACTTTCTTCCTTACAAAAATACCTGATCTCCTCTGGTGTCGAGCTAAGCATGTAACTGTGTTAACAGACATTGATCTACAAGTAATTTTGCATGCAGAACAACCTAGGGAAAATCAGTAGCCTAGTCAAACTGCGCACTGTGCCCAGATTCGCGCTGCCAAAGCGAGTAGGGCGGCCTCTTCCTGATCTTGCACACCTGCACTGCACCTTCAGCATTCAAATGCTAAAATGGCTTGCCCGATATTAGGCTTTATTGGTTGAGTGACAACCTATGTCATTTTCAAAAATGTTATTTTACCAGAATAAAAGTAAGCTACCGGAAACACAACTGATCTGGCTATACCTGTTTTACGTGGCTTACAATAGTTTATTTCCATTGTTCAGGTTCACCATCAGCAATAGTTTTGTTAAAATAAAATGGTGTATATGGTCATTTTTAGATATACAGAGTTAAGTTCATATTTTTGTAACGAGGAATCGCTTTTGCGAGGCCAAAGCTGGAGTACAAAAGAAGCTCACTAAACACTTCCAAATGGTCAAAACCATTTTGTTTTGAGATGGGGATGAAATTGAAAGTTGTGCTATATATTCATTGGCTATGTCATAGCTAATTGAAACGATAAATATTGATTCATTAGCAGCTCAAACATTTAATCTGCAAAAATGACAAGTTAATTAGTGGGTGATGGTGATTTCAGAAACGGTAGGGGGACAAAAACATTCCCCCCCTCCCTAATGGGGTGGTAGAGGCCTTGTCTCCCTTATGGCTCAGCTCAGGTGCCTACATAGTACATACATCATTTACACACACACACACACACACACACACACACACACACACAGACACACACACACACACACACACACACACACACACACACCCATAGTAAATACACTCTAGACATACAGTTCCTTCGGGAAGGTATTCAGACCTCTTCACTTTTTGTTACAGCTTTATTCTAAAATGGATTTAATTGTTTTTTTTCCTCATCAATCTACACACAATACCCGATAGTGACAAAGCAAACATGGGTTTAGAAATGTTTGCTAATTTATTAAACATAAAAAAACTGAAATATCACATTTACATAAGTATTCAGACTCTTTACTCAGTACTTTGTTGAAGCACTTTTGGCATCAAGTCTTCTTGGGTATGATGCTACAAGCTTGTCACACCTGTATTTGGAGAGTCCCTGCCACTGACAAAACATCCCCACAGCATGATACTGCCACAACCATGCTTCACCGTAGGGATGGTGCCATGTTTCCTCCAGACGTGATGCTTGGCATTCAGGCCAAAGAGTTCAATCTTGGTTTCATCAGACCAGAGAATCTTGTTTCTCATGGTCTTAGTCTTTAGGTGCCTTTTGGCAAACTCCAAGCGGGCTGTCATGTGCCTTTTACTGAGGAGTGGTTTCCATCTGGCCGCTCTACCACAAAGGCCTGATTGGTGGAGTGCTGCGGAGATGGTTGTCCTTCTGGAAGGTTCTCCCATCTCCACAGAGGAACTCTGGAGCTCTGTCAGAGTGACCATCGGGTTCTTGGTCACCTCTCTGACCAAGGCCCTTCTCCCCTGATTACTCAGTGTGGCTGGGCGGCCAGCTCTAGGAAGAGTCTTGGTGGTTCCAAACTTATTCCGTTTAAGAATGATGGAGGCCACTGTGTTCTTGGGGACCTTCAATGCTGCAGAAATGTTTTGGTGCCTTTCCCCAGATCTGTGCCTGGACTCCAATCAAGTTGTAGAAACATCTCAAGGATGATCAATGGAAACAGGATGCACCTGAGCTCAAGTTCGAGTCTCATAGCAAAGGGTCTGAATAATTATGTAAATAAGTTATTTCTGTTTTAGAATTTATAAACCGTGACACTCAAATTACAGAAAATAATAATTAACACTTCCTTCCATTTCAATATTCGAGAAAGGTGTTGATTTAATTTAATATTTTCTCTTCTTTTTCACCAAACAATGAAGGAGAGTTAACTAATTACATGGAGGCTAATAGTGACCTGATTCAGTAAACTCGGCGTATGTCGCAAGTCACGACTTCACAGGAGAGCCATTTGATTGTAAAAAAAATACATTTTTATCAAAATGTGTTTTTTTTGGCAGAAATGACATCTCGAACATGTGAACTTTCATGTGCCTTAATATCAAACTTGTATGCCATCTGTAAATACGAATACAATTATTCAGTTACGAGCCTAGTTGGTTTAGCCACAGAGAAAGGGAGCAACCTTCCTGCTAGCCATGATTGGCTGAGATAATGAGTGGGCTGGACATGCCGGGAGATGAGTTTGGATTAGTCTGCCATATAGCAGGCTTCTGTCGTTTGGAGCTGGTCAGTATGTCTAGGTAATCGTGTCAAACGCGGCTTTTTAAAAAATGTATCGTGTAGTAAAACTGCATAAACCTAATGTCAAGTTAAAGTGTACTGTTAGCTAGCTGGCTCACTAGCTAACGTTATGTGTATGCTCTCCACTTTCTAGACGACTAAGTTTCGTTTTAGTGTCCCAGAGTGCAGAATAACTGATACATTTTTGAACGCTCAACACCTGTTGAATTTGTCTAGAGTCAATAAACTTTGGCAAACAAAGCATAATTCAATTGTTGCCAGCAGCACTGTTAGTCACCAACGCTCTGGAAAACAGCCTAACCAGCTCTGCTGCTAGGGACCACCAGCTCTGCTGCTAGGGACCACCAGCTCTGCTGCTAGGGACCACCAGCTCTGCTGCTAGGGACCACCAGCTCTGCTGCTTGGGACCACCAGCTCTGCTGCTTGGGACCACCAGCTCTGCTGCTTGGGACCACCAGCTCTGCTGCTAGGGACCACCAGCTCTGCTGCTAGGGACCACCAGCTCTGCTAGGGGGAGTAAAACGGTCAGAGTGAGGTGTTCTCTCATTATGTGTCTGGAAGTAGCTAGCCAATGTTAGCCAGTTAGCTTGGGTGCTTGACTGTCGTTAGGTCAGAGCGTCCAGTGTGCTCTGAATTTACAAACGGACAATCTGACAGCACAGTTGCGGTCACCAACGAGCTGGATAACATACTGTAACAGCCTAACCAGCTCTGCTAGGGCGAGTAAGGTTCAGTGAGCTGTTGTCTCTCTCTTAGATGTCTGGAAGTAGCTAGCAAGTTAGTACAGAACGCTAGGATCAACCCTTAAAGAGATGGGTGGGTCTAAGGCTTAAGAGAGTGTGAACAATGCTGAATGGGTGTAGACAAAGAAGGGCTCTCCAATAGTTGTACCAAAGTATAGAAAGATGGTTTTCTCAAAAGTGAGTTTACAAGTTGATCAACTTTCAAAGCAGAATTACTTTCCCATTGTTTCCTCAAATGCAGTGTATGATATACCATTTTGTAGCTCTGAGTCTCTACTTTTATCCATTGTAAAAAAAACAGAAATTCAAATGTCGCTACATAAGACCAAATCCAGGTGGTGAGTCACAATATAAAATGTTTGTATACGGAGAAACTATATAATCTGTATAAGCACTTTGTGACATCTGCTGATGTAATTTGATTTGAATTAGGAGTACAGTCTCATTGAAAGTGAGAAATGCAGCATGTCCTCATTGGAGATCTATCTGTTCTATTAATGCAAAAAAAAGTTAAGTGAAATATTTTTTTTTTTTTCTAA
This sequence comes from Salmo trutta, assembly GCF_901001165.1. NCBI lineage: Eukaryota > Metazoa > Chordata > Actinopteri > Salmoniformes > Salmonidae > Salmo > Salmo trutta. The sequence continues at coordinate 52,597,497 of NC_042977.1, forward strand.
AGCTGAAAAAAATATACATTTTGTTCCTAAATGTATTTACATTACCAAGTACATTAATGGGGTAAACCTACTCTATGTATTAGGCTTTTTTAGAGAAGGTTTGAATCATAATGTGAGTACATCTGTTGAAGTACACTAGATCAATGAAGCCACATTACTCTAGCTGCTTATGCTGAAAGGTTAAATTAGTGTTTTTTTTGGCTTCAGACAAAAACAAATATTTCACAAAAGTTTTTTTGTATTAATCTAGATACGTATTGAATCGTCTTGAAAAGGAAAGATGCACATCCTTACTGACTCTTACAGCTAGCTAGACGGTAAGACTGACTCTTACAGCTAGCTAGACGGTAAGACTGACTCTTACAGCTAGCTAGACGGTAAGACTGACTCTTACAGCTAGCTAGACGGTAAGACTGACTCTTACAGCTAGCTAGACGGTAAGACTGACTCTTACAGCTAGCGAGACGGTAAGACTGACTCTTACAGCTAGGTAGACGGTAAGACTGACTAACTCTTACAGCTTGAGCAGGCCTGGGCAAAGGCCGGTCCGGGGGCCGTATGTGGCCCGCGATCTGATTCAGTACGGCCCGTGGAATCATGCTCAGATCACATAAAGAATTTGCGATAGTAAAGTTTTGAAAAAAGTATTTGTTATTCAAATTAAAAGTCCAATGAATACTTGCATTTGTGTAATGATTTAATTACCACCGCTTGTGGGACATTTATTTTGCTAGTTAAAGACCCGCCTTATCTCAGCTCACTGGTCACCATAGCAACACCCACCCGTAGCACGCGCTCCAGCAGGTATATTGCACTGGTCATCCCCAAAGCCAACACTTACTTTGGCCGCCTTTCCTTCCAGTTCTCTGCTGCCAATGACTGGAACGAATTGCAAAAATCTCTGAAGCTGGAGTCTTATATCTCCCTCACTAACTTTAAGCATCAGCTGTCAGAGCAGCTTACCGATCACTGCACTTGTACACAGCCCATCTATAAATAGCCCACCCAACGACCTCATCCCCATATTGTTATTTATTTTTTCTCTTTTGCACCCCAGTATCTCTATTTGCACATCATCATCTGAACATCTATCACTCCAGTATTAATGCTAAATTGTAATTATTTTCGCCTCTATGGCCTATTTATTGCCTACCTCCCTACTCTTCTACATTGGCACACACTGTACATAAATAGAAAAAACGTTATTTTATTGTGTTATTGACTGTACGCTTGTTTATGTGTAACTCTGTGTTGTTGTTTGTGTCGCACTGCTATGCTTTATCTTGGCCAGGTCGCAGTTGTAAATGAGAACTTTTTCTCAACTAGCCTACCTGGTTAAATAAAGGTGAAATAAAAATAAAATGAAAAGGCACGTATAAATAACAACTGCACAAGGACAGACAGTGACTGACAGGCTGACACACACTTCACAGTTACAAATAGTAGCTAGCTAGAAATTGGGCAAAAATGTTTTTGGGGGAAAGTAGAACATGAATGTAGGGTGTTCCAGCAAGAGTATACATCGAAATATTTCTTTGAGGTACCAGGGAAAGCTGTGTGCAAAGTTAGCATCGCTGTCTTGAAAGACTAGAACTTGTCCCGACACTTCCAGACGAAGCATGCAGAGAAAAATAGGAATATATCTTCTGAGCAGAGGGCAATTGCATCAAGAGTTTTTTTCTCAGTTGCAAAAGCAGCAAGGAGTTTTCACAAAACTTCATTCAGCAAACAGAATTGCGATAGCTAGCTATGTACTGTCCCACAAAATTGCTAAACATAGCAAGCCATTCGCTGAGGGAGAATTCATTAAAGAATGTTTAATTGACTCTGCAGCAATACTTTGCCCCGACAAGAAAGCTGTTTGAAAATTCTTTCCCTGTCAAGACGAACAGTGACACATCGTGTTGAGGACATCGCAGAGAATTATAGAACCACAGTTGAAAGACAAGATAAAGGATTTCTCCTTGGCCCTGGATGAGAGCAGTGATGCACGTGACATGGCGCAGTTGTTGATATTCTTACGAGGCATAACCCCAGAACCCCAGAACCCCATAACCCCATAACTCCATAACTCCAGACTTTGAAATTACAGAGGAGTTTGCTTCAGTGCAGTCAATGAAGAGCACAACCACAGGGAAATATTTATTGGAGGAGGTTAATAAGTGTGTGGCAAAGCTGGGACTGAGTTTTGATAAGTTACCCAGTGTGACCACTGATGGGTGCCCAAACTTGACAGGAAAAAACATTGACCTTTTGAAAAGGATACAAGATCAAGTAGCTGAGCTGAACCCAGATCAGAAAATGATCAAGGGTAATTTCCTGCGTTGCATTATTCATCAGGAGGTGTTCTGAAAATGAGCCATGTTGTGGATACAGTCACTGAAGTAGTAAACTTTAAACCACAGGCAGTTTGTCTCACTGTTGGAAGAGACAAGGTTGGATCATGTAGATCTCCCCTACCACACAAACGTGAGATGGCTGAGTTTGGGGAAGGTGCTTAAAAGGGTGTGGGACCTGAAGTTGGAGATTGCTGAGTTTTTGCAAATGAAAGGAAAATATGTGGATTTCCCTCAACAGCAAGATAAAGAATGGTTGGCTGATTTTTGCCTTCACCATCGACATCATGGCCCTCATGAATGAACTGAATTCCCAACTACTAGGGAATGGCCTTTTTGCACGTCAGATGTACAGCCTTGTCAAAGCCTTAAGGGAAAATTACTCCTCCTGACCTGCCAAGGTGAAGCCAACCGTCTCACCCACCTTCCGACACTACTAGTCTGTTCCCTATCAGATGACCAACGTGAGAACTATATATCGCTGATGCGTGCTTTGAACGGGGAGTTTTTTCTCGTAGTTTTGAGGATTTCAAAGTGTTGGAAAATTACAATTACATGTTGGTTTCCTCTCATTTCACCTTCAATGTGGATAACGCTCCCACTGACCTGCATCTTGAGCTTATCGCTCTTCAGTCTGATGCAGTGATTGGAGAACTATTCAAAACAATGTCACTGACGAGGTTCTATGCATCTCTCGATGAACAAAACTTTCCAAAGATTAGGAGTCATGTTCAGAAGATGTTTGTACTGTTTGGGTGAACCTATGTGAACAGACATTTTCAGTGATGAAATATAACAAGTCAAAGCACAGATCATCTCTTACTGACTCTCACCTCTCAGCAATCCTGCGCATAGCGACGTCAGAAACTATATCTGACTTCTCTGCTGTAGACAATGCCCATCAGAGGCTTCACTCCTCACATTGATTGAGTAGTTTAAATGTAATGTTGAGCTCTCTCTCTTTCTTGTGTTTTTGTGCATAACCCGTTAACAAGAGTTCTGTCCGTGGTGCTGAATGCACAGTGTACTTTCCCCCCGTGTAGTTCATTGCATGTTTAATAATGAAAATACCGACCAAAAGGAGAACATGGATGTGGTTTATTTCTGTGCATGTTAAAAAAGTAAAATAAGTAGCATATTTGGATGTGATTTACAGTAGATATATCTGTCAACAGTCATACACTTCATGTATAATCCTGTAATATGATTCTGGCCCACGATGCGATTGCAAAAATATATTCTAATGTGGCCCTCCATGGAAAATAATTGCCCAGGCCTGATCTAGAGGGTAAGACTGACTAACTCTTACTACAGCTAGAGGGTATTTTATTTAACCTTTATTTAACCAGGCAAGTCAGTTAAGAACAAATGTTTATTTACAATGACGGCCCACCACAAGGCAAAGGCGTCCTGCGGGGACGGGGGCTTGGATTATAAATAAATAATAGAGGACAACACGACAAGAGACAACACTACATAAAGGGATACCTAAGGCAACAACATAGCAAGGCAGCAACGCATGACAACACAGCATGGTAGCAACACAACATGACAATAAATCAAATGTATTTGTCACATACACATGGTTACCAGGTGTTAATGCAAGTGTAGTGAAATGCTTGTGCTTCTAGTTCCGACCATGCAGTAATATCTAACAAGTAATATAACCTACCAATTCCACAACAACTACCTTATACACACAAGTGTAAAGGAATGAATACGAATATGTACATAAAAATATATAAATGAGTGATGGCCGAACGGCATAGGCAAGATGCAGTAGATGGTATAGAGTACAGTATATACACATGAGATGAGCAATGCAGGGTATGAAAACATTATATAAAGTGGCATTGTTTAAAGTGGCTAGTGATACATTTAGTTACATCATATGGCAAGATGCAGTAGATGGTATAGCGTACAGTATAAACATAAGAGATGAGTAATGTAGGGTAAGTAAACATTATATAATATAAAGTGGCTAGTGATAAATTGACCACATACATTTTTCCATTATTAAAGTGGGTGGAGTTGAGTCAGTATGTTGGAAGCAGCCACTCTATGTTAGTGATGGCTGTTTAACAGTCTGACGGCCTTGAGATAGAAGCTGTTTTTCAGTCTCTCGGTCCCAGCTTTGATGCACCTGTACTGATCTCGCCTTCTGGATGATAGTGGGGTGAACAGGCAGTGGCTCAGGTGGTTGTTGTCCTTGATGATCTTTTTGGCCTTCCTGTGACATCGGGGGCTGTAGGTGTCCTGGAGGGCAGGTAGTTTGCCCCCGGTGATGCGTTGTGCAGACTTCACTACCCTCTGGAGAGCCTTCCGGTTATGGGCGGAGCAGCTGCCGTACCAGGCGGTGATACAGCCCGACAGGATGCTCCCGATTGTACATCTGTAAAAGTTTGTGATTTTGGTGACAAGCCGAATTTCTTCAGCCTCCTGAGGTTGAAGAGGCGCTGCTGCGCCTTCTTCACCACGCTGTCTGTGTGGGTGGACCATTTCAGTTTGTCCGTGATGTGTACGCCGAGGAACTTAAAACTCTCCACCCTCTCCACTACTGTCCCGTCAATGTAGATAGGGGGCTGCTCCCTCTGCTGTTTCCTGAAGTCCACGATCATCTCCTTTGTTTTGTTGACATTGAGTGTGAGGTTATTTTCCTGACACCACACTCCGAGGGTCCTCACCTCCTCCCTGTAGGCCGTCTCATCGTTGTTGGTAATCAAGCCTACCACTGTAGTGTTGTCTGCAAACTTGATGATTGAGTTGGAGGCGTGCATGGCCACGCAGTCATGGGTGAACAGGGAGAACAGGAGAGGGCTGAGAACGCACCCTTGTGGGGCCCCAGTGTTGAGGATCAGCGAAGTAGAGGTGTTGTTTCCTACCTTCACCACCTGGGGGCGGCCCGTCAGGAAGTTCAGGACCCAGTTGCACAGGGTGGGGTCGAGACCCAGGGTCTCGAGCTTAATGACGAGTTTGGAGGGTACTATGGTGCTAAATGCTGAGCTGTAATCGATGAACAACATTCTTACATAGGTATTCCTCTTGTCCAGATGGGTTAGTGCAGTGTGATGGCAATTGCGTCGTCTGTGGACCTATTGTGGCGGTAAGCAAATTGGAGTGGGTCTAGGGTGTCAGGTAGGGTGGAGGTGATATGGTCCTTGACTAGTCTCTCAAAGCACTTCATGATAACGGAAGTGAGTGCTACAGGACAGTAGTCATTTAGCTCAGTTACCTTAGCTTTCTTGGGAACAGGAACAATGGTGGCCCTCTTGAAGCATGTGGGGACAGCAGACTGGGATAAGGACTGATTGAATATGTCTGTAAACACACCAGCCAGCTGGTCTGCGCATGCTCTGAGGACGTGGCCGGGGATGCCGTCTGGGCCTGCAGCCTTGCGAGGGTTAACACGTTTAAATGTTTTACTCATTCACTGGCTACAGAGAAGGAGAGCCCGCAGGTTTTGGTAGCGGGCCATGTCAGTGGCACTGTATTGTCCTCAAAGCGAGCAAAAAAAGTTGTTTAGTCTGTCTGGGTGCAAGGCATCGTGATCCGCGATGGGGCTGGTTTTTCTTTTGTAGTCCGTGATTGACTGTAGACCCTGCCACATACCTCTCATGTCTGAGCCGTTGAATTGCGACTCCACTTTGTCTCTGTACTGACGCTTAGCTTGTTTGATTGCCTTGCGGAGGGAATAGCTACACTGTTTGTATTCGGTCATGTTTCCGGTCACCTTGCCCTGATTAAAATCAGTAGTTCGCGCGTTCAGTTTTGCACGAATGCTGCCATCAATCCACGGTTTCTGGTTGGCGAATGTTTTATTAGACGCTGTGGGTACAACATCACCGATGCACTTGTTAACTTCTTGGGGCTATGTGGGACGTTAGCGTGCCACCCGTGGCGCACCCTATCAACAGCAGGTGCATTTCAAGAGCGGCAAATTTGAAACCAAATAAATGTCAAAATTCAAATTTCTCAAACATACAACTAACTTACAGCCTTTGAAAGATAAACATCTCCTTAATCTAACCACGTTGTCCGATTTCAAAAAGGTTTTACGGGGAAAGCATCAAGTTAGGTTATGTTAGGAGAGTACATTGACAATAGCTGTGTGTAATGTATTGTCGATTCAAAGACAGGCGTCACCAAAACCATAAAATCAGCTAAAATTATGCACTAACCTTTTACAATCTCCATCAGATGACACTCCTAGGACATTATGTTAGACAATGCATGCATTTTTAGTTCTATCAAGTTCATATTTATATCTAAAAACAGCGTTTTACTATGGCGTTGATGTTCAGGAAATCGTTACCCTCCAATACCGGCAGTCAAGTCATGACAACAAAATAATTAATTAATATTAGAAAACATTGGTAAAATATTATATTGTCATTCAAAGAATTATAGATTTACATCTCTTGAACGCAATGGACTTGCCAGATTTAAAATTAACCTTACTGGGCAATCACACTTTGCAATAATCTGAGCACTGCGCCCAGAAAAATACGCATTGCGATACAGACTAACCGCCATGTTGGAGAGATCTAAAATCGAAAATACTATGTAAATAATCCATTACCTTTGATTCTCTTCATCAGATGTCACTTCCAAAGAAACCCAGGTCCATAACGAATGTAGTTTTGTTCAAAAAAGCTCATCATTTATGTCCAAAAACCTCCGTGTTGTTAGCACATGATCTAAGCCAGCCGGACTTCACTTCACGAACGGAAAAAATATATTTACGTTCGTTCAAACATGTCAAACGTTGTATCGCATAAATCATTAGGGCCTTTTTTAACCAGAACATGAATAAAATTCAAGGCGGACCATTGGGTTCTCTTTTAAAACGTTTCGGAATGAGAGTACCCACCATCAACTCGCACGCCAGGTGTCTAATGGGCCATCACAGTTCCAAGGCTCTTCTTCAGTCAGATCTCAGAGTAAAAGACTCAAAACACTTTGTAAAGGTTGGGGACATCTTGTGGAAGCAATAGGAAGTGCCAAAATATTCCTCAGCCCCTTTGTTTTTCAATGGCAAAGGCTTAAAGTCAATTCAACACATCAGGTATCCACTTCCTGTCAGAATCTGTCTCAGGGTTTTGCCTGCCAAATGAGTTATGTTATACTCACAGACACCATTCAAACAGTTTTAGAAACTTTAGGGTGTTTTCTATCCATATATAATAAGTATATGCATATTGTAGTTACTGGGTAGTATTAGTAACCAGATTAAATCGGGTACATTTTTTTATCCAGCCGTGAAAATACTGCCCCCTATACCCTAACAGGTTAATGAACTCGCACACCGAATCAGCGTATTCGTCAATGTTGTTGTTCGCTGCAATGATATTCCTTAAAGAGGTGGTTTCAGGTGTCTCCTGGAAGGTGGTGATTGACTCCGCTGTCCTGGCGTCGTGAGGGAGCTTGTTCCACCATTGTGGTGCCAGAGCAGCGAACAGTTATGACTGGGCTAAGCGGTAACTGTGCTTCCGCAGAGGTAGGGAGGCGAGCAGGCCAGAGGTGGATGAACGCAGTGCCCTTCTTTGGGTGTCGGGACTGATCAGAGCCTGAAGGTACGGAGGTGCCGTTCCCCTCACAGCTCCGTAGGCAAGCACCATGGTCTTGTAGCAGATGCGAGCTTCAACTGGAAGCCAGTGGAGTGTGCGGAGGAGCGGGGTGACGTGAGAGAACTTGGGAAGAGTTACAGTTTACATAGAGTCCAATGAAGTTCTTTCAGGCCCGTCGGTGTCTGCTTGGGGGGGATATACACGACTGTGATTATGATCGAAGAGAATACTCTTGGTAGATAATGCGGTCGGCTTTTGATAGTGAGGAATTCTAAGTCAGGTGAACAAAAGGACTTGAGTTCCTGTATATTGTTATGATCACACTACATCTCATTAATCATAAGGCATACACCACCGCCCTTCTTCTTACCAGAGAGATGCTTGTTTCTGTCGGCGCGATGCGTGAAGAAACCAGGTGGCTGTACCGACTCCGATGCCGTGTCTCGAGTGAGCCATGTTTCCGTGAAACAAAGAACGTTAGTCTCGGATGTCTCTCTGGAATGCTATCCTTGCTCAGATTTTGTCTACCTTGTTGTCAAGAGACTGGACATTGGCGAGTAGTATGCTCGGGAGCGGTGCGCGATGTGCCCGTCTACGAAGCCTGACCAGAAGACCACTCCGTCTGCCCCTTCTTCTACGGTGACATTGTTTTGGGTTGCCGGCTGGGATCCGATCCATTGTCCTGGGTGGTAGGCCAAACACAGGATCCGCTTCGGGAAAGTCGTATTTCTGGTCGTAATGTTGTTGACGTTGCTCTTATATCCAATTGTTCCTCCCGACTATGTAATAAAACCTAAGATCACCTGTGGTAACAATGTAAGAAATAACACATAAAAAAACAAAATACTGCATAGTTTCCTAGGAACGCGAAGCGAGGCGGCCATCTCTGTTGGCGCCGGAAGTAAGTCTCCGCATGGTAGCAACACAACATGACAACAACATGGTAGCAACACATGGTACAAACATTATTGGGCACAGACAACAACAAAGGGCAAGAAGGTAGAGTCAACAATACATCATGCAAAGCAGCCTCAACTGTCAGTAAGAGTGTCCATGACTGAGTCTTTGAATAAAGAGATTGAGATAAAATTGTCCAGTTTGAATGTTGTTTGCAGCTCGTTCCAGTCGCTAGCTGCAGCGAAATGAAAAGGAGTGACCCAGGGATGTGTGACTTGGGGACCTTTAACATAATGTGACTGGCAGAGTGGGTGTTGTATGTGGAGGATGAGGGCTGCAGTAGATATCTCAGATAAGGGGGAGTGAGGCCTAAGAGGGTTTTTATAAATAAGCATCAACTTGTGGGTCTTGCGACGGGTATACAGAGTCCTATAAGGAGCATTGGTGGCAAATCTGATGGCCGAATGGTAAAGAACATCTAGCCGCTCGAGAGCACCCTTACCTGCCGATCTATAAATTATGTCTCCGTAATCTAGCATGGGTAGGATGGTCATCTGAATCAGGCTTAGTTTGGCAGCTGGAGTGAAAGGGGCGATCACGATAGAGGAAACCAAATCTAGATTTAACTTTAGCCTGCAGCTTTGATATGTGCTGAAAGAAGGACAGTGTACCGTCTAGCCATACACCCAAGTACTTGTATGAGGTGACTACCTCAAGCTCTAAACCCTCAGAGGTAGTAATCACACCTGTGGGGAGAGGGGCATTCTTCTTACCAAACCACATGACCTTTGTTTTGGAGGTGTTCAGAACAAGGTTAAGGGTAGAGAAAGCTTGTTGGACACTAAGAAAGCTCTGTTGTAGAGCATTTAACACAAAATCCGGGGAGGGGCCAGCTGAGTATAAGACTGTATCATCTGCATATAAATGAATGAGAGCTTTTTACTGCCTGAGCTATGTTGTTGATGTAAATTGAGAAGAGCGTGGGGCCTAGGATTGAACCTTGGGGTACTCCCTTGGTAACCTGCAGTGGCTGAGAAAGAAGATTTTCTGACTTTATTCACTGCACTCTGAGGTAGTTAGCAAAACAGGACAAAGACCCCTCAGAGACACCAATACTCCTTAGACGGCCCACAAGAATTGAATGGTCTACCGTATCGAAAGCTTTGGCCAAGTCAATAAAAATAGCAGCATTCAACATTTCTTAGAATCAAGGGCAATGGTGACATCATTGAGGACCTTTTAAGGTTGCAGTGACACATCCATAACCTGAGCTGAAACCGGATTGCATACCAGAGAGAATATTATAGGCATCAAGAAAGCCTGTCAGTTGATTATTGACAAGTTTTTCCAACACTTTATAAACAGGGCAAAAGAGAAATAGGCCTATAACAGTTAGGATCAGCTTGATACCCTTTAAATAAAGGATGAACTGTGGCTGCCTTCAAAGCAATGGGAACCTCCCCAGAAAGGAGAGACAGGCTTTGCTATGATAGGGGCAACAACCTTAAAGAAGAAAGGGTCTAAACCATCTGACCCAGATGGTTTTTTGGGGTCAAGTTTCCAGAGCTCCTTTAGCACCCCAGACTCAGTGACTGCCTGCAGGGAGAAACTTTGTAGTGGGGCAGTGGAAAAAGAGGGAGAAACATCAGGGATAGTCGCATTAGAAGGGGTGGGAGATGAGGAAATGTTGGACAGTCAAGGAGGCATGGAGTCAAATAGGAATTCTGACTTAATGAAGTGGTGATTAAAGAGCTCAGCCATATGCTTCTTGTCAGTAACAACCACATCGACATTAAGGGACATGGGCAGCTGTGAGGAGGGTTTATTCTTCAGGTCTTTAACCGTTTTCCAGAACATCTTGAGGTTAGACCCACAGAGAGAGAACTGCTTCTTAAAGTAACTAACTTTCGCCTTCCGGATAGCCTGAGTGCTCTTATTTCTCATTTGCCTGGACAAGAACCAGTCAGCCCGAGTATGCGTTTACCGAGCCTTTCGCCAATGCAATTCTTGAGGTGGAGTAACTCTGCAAGATCACGGTCGAACCAGGGGCTCAACCTGTTTTTAATTCTAATTTTCTTTATGGGGGCGTGTTTGTTAACCTCCCTGGGCAAGGTGGGACGCTATAACTTCAATTTCTCAAACATATGACTATTTTACACCATTTTAAAGACTCGTTAATCTAACCACACTGTCCGATTTCAAAAAGGCTTTACAGCGAAAGCAAAACATTAGATTGTCAGGAGAGTACCCTGCCAAAAGTAATCACACAGCCATTTTCAAAGCATGCATATATGTCACAAAAACCAAAACCACAGCTAAATGCAGCACTAACCTTTGATCTTCATCAGATGACACTCCTAGGACATTATGTTATACAATACATGCATGTTTTGTTCAATCAAGTTCATATATCAAAAACCAGCTTTTTACATTAGCATGTGATGTTCAGAACTAGCATACCCACCGCAAACTTCCGGTGAATTTACTTAATTACTCACGATTAACGTTCACAAAATACATAACAATTATTTTAAGAATTATAGACACAGAACTCCTTTATGCAATCGTGGTGTCAGATTTTAAAATAGTTTTTCGGTGAAAGCACATTTTGCAATATTCTGAGTACATAGCCCGGCCATCATGGCTAGCTAATTTGACACCCACCAAGTTTGGCCCTCACGAAACTCAGATTTACTATAAGAAAAATTGGATTACCTTTGCTGTTCTTCGTCAGAATGCACTCCCAGGACTCCTACTTCAACAACAAATGTTGTTTTGGTTCGAAATAATCCATAGTTATATTGAAATAGCTCGTGCGTTCAGGTAACTATCCAAAGGGTGACGCGCGGGCGCATTTCGTGACAAAAAAATTCAAAATATTCCATTACTGTACTTAGAAGCATGTCAAACGGTGTTTAAAATCAATTTTTATGCTATTTTTCTAGTAAAATAGCGATAATATTCCAATCGGGAAACATTATATTCATTCATAGACTGAAAGAAAAACATGGAGTCCTCTCGTGGACGTGCACTCCAGTGTCACTGTTCTCAGCCGGACCACTCACAAAAACTCCTGCTGTGTTTCGCCCAGAGACTGCAGAGACGTCATTCCAATTTCTGGCGCCTTCTGAGAGCCAATGGAAGCCTTAGAAAATGTCACGTTACAGCAGAGATGCTGTATTTTTGATAGAGATGCCCTAGAAGGAGAACAAATTGTCAGACAGGGCACTTCCTGTATGGAATCTTCTCAGGTTTTGGCCTGCCATATGAGTTCTGTTATACTCACAGACACCATTCAAACAGTTTTAGAAACTTTAGAGTGTTTTCTATCCAAATCTACTAATTATATGCATATTCTCGTTTCTGGGCAAGAGTAGTAACCAGTTTAAATCGGGTATGTTTTTTATCCGGCCGTGCAAATACTGCCCCCTAGCCCCAACAGGTTAACAATACCATTGAAAATATTAAAAAAGCAGTTCCAAACGTCTTCGACAGAGGGGATCAAGCTGATTCTATACCATTTTACAGAGACCAGGTCATGAAGGAAGGCTTGCTCATTAAAGTTTTTTTAGCAATAGTCTATGACAAATCAGGACAGGTCGTTTCACTGAGCAGCCATTACGAACACAGGCTAAGGGTAAGAATGACTAACTCTTACAGCTAGAGGGTTAGTTAGTTAGTTAGTCATTCTTACCCAACTAACACACTAGCTGTAAGAGTTAGTTAGTAAGACTGACTATAACTCTTACAGCTAGACGGTAAGACTGACTAACTAATGGTAAGACTGACTAACTTTTACAGCTAGAGGGTAAGACTGACTGACTAACTCCTACAGCTAGAGGGTAAGACTGACTGACTGACTGACTGACTGACTGACTGACTGACTGACTGACTCCTACAGCTAGAGGGTAAGACTGACTGACTGACTCCTACAGCTAGAGGGTAAGACTGACTGACTGACTCTTACAGCTAGAGGCTGACTGACTGACTAACTCTTACAGCTAGAGGCTGACTGACTGACTGACTAACTCTTGCATCTAGTGGGTAAGACTGACTAACTACTGTCATTAATAAGTTATTTAACCCGTTTCTTAATTAAAACACTGATTGCATTTAGAATGCGCTGTACAGTTACAAAACATTACATAACATTGTGTTTCTTGTTCTGCTAAGGTGCCTGCAACCAGATGTGTCCCCTCATTGATCAGAAGCTTGAGAGCACTGACAGGTACGGTATTCAGCTTACACCTGACTGACTGGCTGGCTGGCTGGCTGGCTGGCTGGCTGGCTGACTGACTGACTGACTGGTTGACTGGCTGGCTGGCTGGCTGGCTGACTGACTGACTGACTGGTTGGCTGGTTGACTGACTGACTGACTGACTGGTTGGCTGACTGACTGACTGACTGGTTGGCTGACTGACTGACTGGTTGGCTGACTGACTGACTGGTTGGCTGACTGACTGACTGACTGGTTGGTTGGCTGACTGACTGACTGGTTGGCTGACTGACTGACTGGTTGGTTGGCTGACTGGTTGGTTGGCTGACTGACTGGTTGGTTGGCTGACTGGTTGGTTGGTTGGTTGGTTGACTGACTGACTGACTGGCTCCTGTGTTTCAGGAAGCATTCAGAGCTGTCAGAGCTGAATGTGAAGTTGATGGAGGCCCTGTCTCTTTATGCTAAGCTTATGAATGAGGACTATGCCATGTACACAAAGCTACAGACCCAGCAGTACTACATGCATCAATCTGCCAACACAGCACAACAGGTAGGTCACTCATCTCTCTCTCTCTCTTTCTCGCCCTCTCTCGTTCTTTCTCAAAATGCGGCCCACCAATGCACGGTAGAAAGATACAAATGTATTGCTGCTTCCCGAGTGGTGCAGTGGTCTAAGGCACTGCATCTCAGTGCAAAAGGAGTCACTCAGTCCCTGGTTTGAATCCAGGCAGTATCAAATCCGGCCGTGATTGGGAGTCCCATAGGGCGGTGCACAATTGGCCCAGCATCTTCCGGGTTTGGCCGGGGTAGGCCGTCATTGTAAATAAGAATTTGTTTTTAACTGACTTGCCTAGTTAAAATAAAGGTTCAATTAAAAACACATTTTATAAATGTATTTTAAACATTGTTGAACGAAGACACAGTTTTCTCTAAGGAAAAGAGGGAAAGTTGGCTACAGAACCTGTATACGAAAGGCAGTGGTAACGTGGGAGGGTTGAGACGGCCTACTTTTCTTTAGCCTCCTCAAGGGAGAGAGAAACGTAGCTAGATGGTTACTTTACTATTAAACTCAATGCTGCTATTGTTTTTAATTTGGTAAATCAGCTTGTTTCTTAACCAGGCACTAGAAGGCTGGTGGTGACTGGTTAGCTACAAGGAAGTAATTACTGACTTAGCAGACCACCACCACCAGTTTGTGATAGTAGTAAGGATGAAATACAGCTATTTGACAAGATCACCATCTTCAACTTTTTAACGAGGTAACTTCTGGTCTATACGTTTGGTATTCAGAACCTTTGACTTGTTCCACATTTTGTTACGTTACATCCTTATTCTAAAATTAAATAAAAATCCTCATCAATCTACACACAATACCCCATAATGACAAAATGAAAACAGGTTTAGACATTTTTGCACAGTTATTAAAAACAGCTTATTTACATAGGTCTTCAGACCCTTTGCTATGAGACTCGAAATTGAGCTCAGATGCATCCTGTTTTCATTGGCCATCCTTGAGATGTTTCTACAACTTGATTGGAGTCCAAATTCAATTGATTGGACATGATTTGGAAAGGCACACACCTGTCTATATAAGGTCCCACAGTTGACAGTGCATGTCAGAACAGAAACCAAGGTTTAAGGAATTGTCCGTGAAGTTCTGAGACAGGATTGTGTCGAGGCACAGATCTGGGACGGGTACCAAAACATTTCGGCAGCATTGAAGGTCCCAAAGAACATTGTGGCCTCCATCGTTCTTAAATGAAAGAAGTTTGGAACCACCAAGACTTCCTAGAGCTGGCCGCCCGGCCAAACTGACCAATCAGGGGAGAAGGGCCTTGGTCTGGTAGGTGACCAAGACCCCGATGGTCACTCTGACAGAGCTCCAGAGTTCCTCTGTGGAGATGGGACAACCATCTCTGCAGCACTCCACCAATCAGGCCTCGGAAGCCACTCCTCAGTAAAAGGCACATGACAGCCCACTTGGAGTTTGCCTAAAGGCACCTAAAGGAATCTCAAACCATGAGAAACAAGGTTATCTGGTCTGATGAAACCAAGATTGAACTCTTTGGCCTGAATGCCAAGCGTCTGGAGGAAACCTGGCACCATCCCTACGGTGAAGCATGGTGGTGGTAGCATGCTGTGGGGATGCTTTTCAGCGGCAGGGACTGGGAGACTATTCAGACCCCTTGACTTTTTCCACATTTTACGTCACGGCCTTATTCTAAAATGGATTACATTTTTTTCCCCCCTCATCAATCTACACACAATACCCCATAATGACAAAGCAAAATAAGTTTTAGACATTTTAGCAATTTTATAAAAATACAAAAACTGAAATATCACATTTACATAAGTATTCAGACCCTTTACTCAGTACTTTGTTGAAGCGCCTTCTTGGGTATGATGCTACAAGCTTGGCACACCTGTACAGTGGTTTAAAGTACTTATATAAAAATACTTTAAAGTACTACCTAAGTAGTTTATTGGGGTATCTGTACCTTACTTTACTATTTATATTTTTGGTAACTTTTACTTCACTACATTCCTAAAGAAAATAATATACTTTCTACTCCAATTCATTTTCCCTGACACCCAAAACTACTTGTTACATTTTGACAGGAAAATGGTCCTATTCTCTCACACTTATCAAGAGAACATCCCTGGTCATCCCTACTGCCTCTTATCTGGCAGAATCACTAAATACAAATGCTTTGTTTGTAAATGATGTCTGAGTGTTGGAGTTTGCCCCTCGCTATCCGTAAATACATTTTAAAAACAAGAAGATTGTCCTGTCTGGTTTGCTTAATATAAGGAAGTTGAAATGATTTCTACTTTTACTTTTGATACTTATGTATGTATATATATATATATATCACACACACAGTTGAAGTCAGGAAGTTTACATACACTTAGGTTGGAGTCATTAAAACTCGTTTTTCAATCACTCCACAAATGTCTTGTTAACAAACTATAGTTTTGGCAAGTCGGTTAGGACATCTACTTTGTGCATGACACAAGTAATTTTTGCAGCAATTGTTTACAGACAGATTATTTCACTTATAACTCACTATCACAGTTTCAGTGGGTCAGAAGTTTACATACACTAAGTTGACTGTGCCTTTAAACAGCTTGGACAATTCCAGAAAATTATATGGCTTTGAAGCTTCTGATAGGCTAATTGACATAATTTGAGTCAATTGGCGGTGTACCTGTGGATGTATTTCAAGGCCTACCTTCAAACTCAGTGCCTCTTTGCTTGACATCAATGGAAAATCACAAGAAATCAGCCAAGACCTCAGAAAAAAATTGTAGACCTCCACAAGTCTGGTTCATCCTTGGGAGCAATTTCCAAACGCCTGAAGGTACCACGTTCATCTGTACAAACAATAGTACGCAAGTATAAACCCCATGGGACCACGCAGCCATCATACTACTCAGGAAGGAGACACATTCTGTTTATTTTTATTTTATTTCACCTTTATTTAACCATGTAGGCTAGTTGAGAACAGGTTCTCATTTGCAACTGCGACCTGGCCAAGATAAAGCATAGCAATTCGACACATACAACAACACAGAGTTACACATGGAATAAACAAAACATACCGTCAATAATACAGTGGAACAAAAGAACCAAAAGTCTATATACAGTGAGTGCAAATGTAAGTTAAGGCAATAAATAGGCCATGGTGGCGAAGCAATTACAATATAGCAATTAAACACTGGATTGGTAGATGTGCAGAAGATGAATGTGCAAGTAGAGATACTGGGGTGCAAAGGAGCAAGATAAATAAATAAATACAGTATGGGGATGAGGTAGGTAGATAGATGGGCTGTTTACAGATGGGCTTTATACAGGTGCAGTGATCTGCTCTGACAGCTGGTGCTTAAAACTAGTGAGGGAGATATGAGTCTCGAGCTTCAGAGATTTTTGCAGTTCGTTCCAGTCATTGGCAGCAGAGAACTGGAAGGACAGCTGACCAAACGAGGAATTGGCTTTGGGGGTGACCGGTGAGAGATACCTGCCTGAGCCCGTGCTACGAGTGGGTGCTGCTATGGTGACCAGTGAGCTGAGATAAGGCGGGGCTTTACCTAGCAGAGACTTGTAGATAACCTGTAGCCAGTGGGTTTGGCGACGAGTATGAAGCGAGGGCCAACCAACAAGAGCGTACAGGTCGCAATGGTGGGTAGTATATGGGGCTTTGGTGACAAAACGGATGGCACTGTGATAGACTGCATCCAGTTTGTTGAGTAGAGCGTTGGAGGCTATTTTATAGATGACATCACCGAAGTCGAGGATCGGTTGGCTGGTCAGTTTTACGAGGGTATGTTTGGCAGCATGAGTGAAGGATGCTTTGTTGCGATATAGGAAGCCGATTCTAGATTTCATTTTGGATTGGAGATGCTTAATGTGAGTCTGGAAGGAGAGTTTACAGTCTAACCAGACACCCAGGTATTTGTAATTGTCCACGTTATCTAAGTCAGAGCCGTCCAGAGTAGTGATGCTGGACGGGCGAGCAGGTGCGGGCAGTAATCGATTGAATAGCATGCATTTAGTTTTACTTGCGTTTAAGAGCAGTTGGAGGCCACGGAAGGAGAGTTGTATGGCATTGAAGCTCGTCTGGAGGTTAGTTAACACAGTGTCCAAAGAGGGGCCAGATGTATACAGAATGGTGTCGTCTGCATAGAGGTGGATCAGATAATCACCAGCAGCAAGAGCAACATCATTGATGTATACAGACAAGAGAGTCGGCCCGAGAATTGAACCCTGTGGCACCCCCATAGACTGCCAGAGGTCCGGACAACAGGCCCTCCGATTTGATACACTGAACTCTATCAGAGAAGTAGTTGGTAAACCAGGCGAGGCAATCATTTGAGAAACCAAGCCTATCAAGTCTGCCAATAAGAATGTGGTGATTGACAGAGCCGAAAGCCTTGGCCAGGTCGATGAATACGGCTGCACAGTAATGTCTCTTATCGATGGAGGTTATGATGTCGTTTAGTACCTTCAAATTTATTTATATAGCCCTTCGTACATCAGCTGATATCTCAAAGTGCTGTACAGAAACCCAGCCTAAAACCCCAAACAGCAAGCATTGCATGTGAAAGAAGCACGGTGGCTAGGAAAAACTCCCTAGAAAGGCCAAAACCTAGGAAGAAACCTAGGAAGAAACCTAGAGAGGGGTGGCCAGTCCTCTTCTGGCTGTGCCGGGTGGATATTATAACAGAACATGGTCAAGATGTTAAAATGTTCATAAATGACCAGCATGGTCAAATAATAATAATCATAGTAGTTGTCGAGGGTGCAACAAGCACGTCCGGTGAACAGGTCAGGGTTCCATAGCCGCAGGCAGAACATTTGAAACTGGAGCAGCAGCACGGCCAGGTGGACTGGGGACAGCAAGGAGTCATCATGCCAGGTAGTCCTGAGGCATGGTCCTAGGGCTCAGGTCCTCCGAGAGAAAGAAAGAAAGAGAATTAGAGAGGGCATATTTAAATTCACACAGGACACCGGATAAGACAAGATAAATACTACCTTGAGTGTGGCTGAGGTGCACCAATGACCAGCTCTGAAACCAGATTGCATTGCGGAGAAGGTACGGTGGGATTCGAAATGGTCGGTAATCTGTTCCTTAACTTGGCTTTCAAAGACCTTAGAAAGACAGGGTAGGATAGATATAGGTCTGTAGCAGTTTGGGTCTAGTGTCAAAGGGGGATGACCGCGGCAGCTTTCCAATCTTTGGGAATCTCAGACGATACGAAAGAGAGGTTGAGAGGACTCTGTCTCCTAGAGATGAACGTACTTTGGTGCGAAAAGTGCAAATCAATCCCAGAATAACAGCAGAGGACCTTGTGAAGATGCTGGAGGAAACAGGTACAAAAGTATCTATATCCACAGTAAAACGAGTCCTATATCGACATAACCTGAAAGGCCGCTCAGCAAGGAAGAAGCAACTGCTCCAAAACCGGCATAGAAAATCCAGACTACGGTTTGCAACTGCACATGGGGACAAAGATCGTACTTTTTGGAGAAATGTTCTCTGGTCTGATGAAACAATAATAGAATTGTTGGGCCATAATGACCATCGTTATGTTTGGAGGAAAAACCGGGAGGCTTGCAAGCCAAAGAACACCATCCAAACCGTGAAGCGCAGAATCAAATCAAATTTTATTTGTCACATACACACATGGTTAGCAGATGTTAATGCGAGTGTAATGAAATGTTTGTGCTTCTAATTCCGACCATGCAGTAAAATCTAACATGTAATCTAACCTAACAATTTCACAACAACTACCTTATACACACAAGTGTAAAGGAATGGATAAGAATATGTACATAAAAATATATGAATGAGCGATGGCCGAAAGGCATAGGCAAGATACAGTGATGGTATAGAGTACAGTATATACATATGAGATGAGTAAGGTAGAGTATGTAAACATTATATAAAGTGGCTAGTGATACATTTATTATATACATTTTTCATTATTAAAGTGGCTAGAGATGAGTCAGTATGTTGGCAGCAGCCACTCAATGTTAGTGATGGCTGTTTAACAGTCTGATGGCCTTGAGATAGAAGCTGTTTTTCAGTCTCTCGGTCCCCGCTTTGATGCACCTGTACTGACCTCGCCTTCTGGATGATAGCGGGGTGAACAGGCAGTGGCTTGGGTGGTTGTTGTCCTTGATGATCTTTTTGGTCTTCCTGTGACATCGGGTGGTGTAGGTGTCCTGGAGGGCAGGTAGTTTGCCCCCGGTGATGCGTTGTGCAGACCTCACTACCCTCTGGAGAGCTTTCCGGTTATGGGCGGAGCAGCTGCCGTACCAGGCGGTGATACAGCCCGACAGGATGCTCCCGATTGCGCATCTGTGACAAGCCAAATTTCTTCAGCCTCCTGAGGTTGAAGAGGTGCTGCTGCGCCTTCTTCACCACACTGTCTGTGTGGGTGGACCATTTCAGTTTGTCCGTGATGTGTACGCCGAGAAACTTAACTTTCCATTTCTCCACTACTGTCCCGTCGATGTGGATAGGGGGCTGCTCCCTCCGCTGTTTTTTGAAGTCCACGATCATCTCCTTTGTTTTGTTGACATTGAGTGTGAGGTTATTTTCCTGACACCACAATCTGAGGGCCCTCACCACCTCCCTGTAGGCCGTCTCGTCATTGTTCGTAATCAAGCCTACCACTGTAGTGTCGTCTGCAAACTTGATGATTGAGTTGGAGGCGTGCATGGCCATGCAGTCATGGGTGAACAGGAAGTACAGGAGAGGGCTGCTTTGCAGCATCATGTTGTGGGGGTGCTTTGCTGCAGGAGGGACTGGTGCACTTCACAAAATAGATGGCATCATGAGGCAGGAAATTGTGGATATAGTGAAGCAACATCTCAAGACATTAGTCAGGAAGTTAAAGCTTGGTCGCATTGGGTGTTCCAAATGGACAATGACCCCAAGCATACTTCCAAAGTTGTGGAAAAATGGCTTAAGGACAACAAAGTCAAGGTATTGGAGTGGCCATCACAAAGCCCTGACCTCAGTCCTATAGAAAATGTGTGGGCAGGACTGAAAAAGCGTGTGTGAGCAAGGAGGTCTACAAACCTGACTCGGTTACACCAGCTCTGTCAGGAGGAATGGGCCAAAATTCACTCAACTTATTGTGGGAAGCTTGTGGAAGGCTACCCAAAACGTTTGACTCAAGTTGAACAATTTAAAGGCAATGCTAACAAATACTATTTGAGTGTATGTAAACTTCTGACCCACTGGGAATGTGATGAAAGAAATGCAATCTGAAATAAATCATTCTCTCTACTATTATTCGGACGTTTCACATTCTTAAAATAAAGTGGTGATCCTAACTGACCTAAGACAGGGAATTTTTACTAGGATTAAATGTCAGGAATTGTGAGAAACGGAGCTTAAATGTATTTGGCGAAGGTAAACTTCCGACTATGTAAACTTCCGACTTCAACTGTGTATGTATGTGTGTATATATATATATATATCTAGATATAGATGTGTAGTATTCTGTGTTCGTTCCCCAAGGTGTACCCGGGTCAGTCTGGAGGGTCCTATGGGATGAGCGGTCCAGGAGGGGTACAGCAGGGATACCATGTTTCTCTGGAGCAGCTACAGACTGGCCAGCCAGCGCCCAGGTGACTGTCCTAACAACCATTCACACACACCTCACCCTAAAGGGATCTTCACAAATGGAGCTGATGGAAGTCCGTTTGCATTGTGTTCCAAAAATTCAACCGCACAAATGTACGTAGAACTACATAGAGAGCGACGCTAACAGACATCCGTCAGCTCCGTTTATGTAGACTTTGTAGATCCTTTTACCTACTGTGTGTGTGTGTGTGTGTTCTAGTGATGTCCATATGTACATGGGCCAGCCTCCAGTCTACAGTCCAGCTGCAGAGGGCATGTCCTACCAGCCTCCAGCCAATCAGCCATCCAGCTACAGCTCCATCCCTGGCCAGAGCCTTCCACCCCCGCCTGACACGCAGCAGCACCCCTACCCTGAGAAGGCTCTTCTATAGAAAACACTACGCACGCTACGCCACACTACACGCTACGCTACACACTACCCAACACTACCCAACACTACGCCACGCTACGCACTACGCCACACGCCACGCTACGCCACACTACACCCAACGCTACCCAACACTACGCTACACGCTACGCCACGCTACGCCACACTACACCCAACGCTACCCAACACTACGCTACACGCTACGCCACACTACACGCTACGCGCTACGCTACACACTACGCTACGCTACGCGCTATGCTACACGCTACGCCACACTACACCCAACGCTACCCAACACTACCCTACACGCTACGCCACACTACCCGCTACGCGCTACGCAACACACTACGCCACGCTACGCGCTATGCTACACACTACCCAATGCTACGCCACGCTACGCCACGCTACACGCCACGCTACCCCACGCTACATCCTTTGTTACGCCACGCTACACACTACGCTACGCCACGCTACATGCTACGCCACACTACACCCCGCCACACTACGCCACACGCTACGCCACGCTACACCACACTACACTACGCCACACTACACACTACACCACGCCACACGCTACACGCCACGCTCACACTACGCCACGCTACACTACACGCTACGCCACGCTACACGCCATGCGCACACTACACCACGCTATGCCACGCTTCACACTACGCCACACACCCACACTACAAACTACACACGCCACACACCCACACTACAAACTACACACACCCACACTACAAACTACACACACCCACACTACAAACTACACACACCCACACTACAAACTACACACACCACACACCCACACTACAAACTACACACACCCACACTCCACACTACAAACTACACACACCCACACTACAAACTACACACACCCACACTCCACACTACAAACTACACACACCCACACTACAAACTACACACACCCACACTCCACACTACAAACTACACACACCCACACTACAAACTACACACACCCACACTACACACGCCACACACCCACACTACAAACTACACACACCACACACCCACACTACAAACTACACACACCCACACTACACACGCCACACACCCACACTACAAACTACACACGCCACACACCCACACTACAAACTACACACACCCACACTACAAACTACACACACACCACACACCCACACTACAAACTACACACACCCACATTGCAAACTACACACACCACACACCCATACTACAAACTACACACACCCACACTACAAACTACACACACCACACACCCACATTACAAACTACACACACCCACACTACAAACTACACACACCCACATTACAAACTACACATGCCACACGCCCACACTACAAACTACACACAAACACTACAAACTACACACACCCACACTACAAACTCACACTACACATGCCACACGCCACACACCCACACTACACACGCCACAAAAACACTACAAACTATACACGCCACACACCCACACTACACACGCCCAACAAACACTACAAACTACACACACAGGTACACATTTACAGATACACAAGTAGACTTGGACACATTCTGCATACTCAGTCATTTCATCTCTCTCTCTCTCTCTCTCTCTCTCTCTCTCTCTCTCTGTCTCTCTGTCTCTCTGTCTCTCTGTCTCTCTGTCTCTCTGTCTCTCTGTCTCTCTGTCTCTCTGTCTCTGTCTCTGTCTCTCTGTCTCTCTGTCTCTGTCTCTCTGTCTCTCTGTCTCTCTGTCTCTCTGTCTCTCTGTCTCTCTGTCTCTCTGTCTCTCCTGTCTCTCTGTCTCTCTGTCTCTCTGTCTCTCTGTCTCTCTGTCTCTCTGTCTTCTCTCTGTCTCTCTGTCTCTCTCTCTCTGTCTCTCTGTCTCTCTCATTTCGTCTCTCTCTGTCATTTAATCTCTCACTCATTCACCCTAAAAGAGCAGAACCATGAAGCCCGTGTGGAGTGTCCAGCATATGAACAGACTGAGTGATGTTCCACATCATGAAGAGAAGCAGCAACGTGTTTAACTTTTCTTTTTTAAAGGAAACTGAAAATGTTATGCTACTTCATTCTTTCTTATCGTTGCATCGTTTTAGAAATACTAAAGACTGAAGCCACTTTCAGGATGAGAAAATAGTGAAACATGCAGACATTGTATAAATGTACTGTACTGGTGATATATACTCACCCACACTGTACTGGTGATGTACTACAGTGCATTCGGAAAGTATTCAGACCCCTTGACATTTTCCACATTTTGTTACGTCACAGCCTCATTCTAAAATGGATTAAATTACTTTTTTTCCTCATCAATCTACACACAATACCCCATAATGACGAAGCAAAAACAGGTTTTTAGAGATTTTTGCAAATGTATAAAAAATAAAAAAGATACTTTATTTACATAAGTATTCAGACTCTTTGCTATGAGACTCGAAATTGAGCTCAGGTGCATCCTGTTTCCATTGATCATCCTTGATGTTTCTACAACTTGATTGGAGTCCACCTGTGGTAAATTCAATTGATTGGACATGATTTGGAAAGGCACACACTTGTCTATATTAAGGTCCCACAGTCGACAGTGCATGTCAGAGCAGAAACCAAGCCATGAGGTGGAAGGAATTGTCCGTGAAGCTCTGAGACAGGATTGTGTCGAGGCACAGATCTGGGAAGGGTACCAAACATTTCGGCAGCATTGAACCTTCCCAAGAACACAGTGGCCTCCATCATTTTTAAATGGAAGAAGTTTGGAACCACCAAGACTCTTCCTAGAGCTGGCCGCCTGGCCAAACTGAGCAGTCGGGGGAGAAGGGCCTTGGTCTGGGAGGTGACCAAGAACCCGATGGCCACCCGATGACAGAGCTCCAGAGTTCCTCTGTGGAGATGGGATAACCTTCCAGAAAAACAACTATCTCTGCATCACTCAACAATCAGGCCTTTATAGTAGAGTTGCCTGATGGAAGCCACTCAGTAAAATGACAGCCCGCTTGGAATTTGACAAAAGGGCTCTCAGACCATGATAAACAAGATTTTCTGGTCCGATGAAACCAAGATTGAACTCTTTGCCTGAATGCCAAGCGTCACATCTGGAGGAAACCTGGCACCATGCCTACGGTGAAGCATGGTGGTGGCAGCATCATGCTGTGGTGATGATTTTCAGCAGCAGGGACTGGGAGACTAGTCAGGATCGAGGAAAAGATGAATGGAGCAAAGTACAGAGAGCTCCTTGATGAAAACCTGCTCGGGACCTCAGACTGGGGTGAAGGTTCACCTTCCAACAGGACAACGACCCTAAGCACACAGCCAAGACAACGCAGGAGTGGCTTCAAGGCAAGCCTCTGAATGTCCTTCAGTGGCCCAGCCAGAGCCCGGACTTAAACCCAATCGAACATCTCTGGAGAGACCTGAAAATGGCTGTGCAGTGACGCTCCCCATCCAAGATTGTGAGGATCTGCAGAGAAGAATGGTAGAAATTCCCCAAATACATGTATGCCAAGCTTGTAGAGTCATACCCAAGAACACTTGAGGCTGTAATCGCTGCCAAAAGTCCTTCATCAAAGTACTGAGTAAAGGTCTGAATACACCGTTTTTGCTTTGTTATTAGGGGGTATTGTGTGTAGATTGATGAGAAGAAAAAAAAATATTGAATCTGTTTTATAAAAAGGTTGTAACATAACAAAATGTGGAAAAAGTGAAGGGGTCTAAATACTTTCCGAATGCGCTGTATATTGTACTGGTGAGATATACTGTACTAGCCATATGAAATAGTATAGTACATTTATACTCTACTGGTACTATATACTATACTAGTCATATGATATAGTACATATATACAGTACTGGTACAATATACTATACTAGTCATATGATATAGTACATATATACAGTACTGGTGATATACTGTACTAGTCATGATATAGTACATATATACAGTACTGGTGATGTATACTGTACTAGTCATATGATATAGTACATATATTCTGTACTTGTGACACATACTGTACTAGTCATATGATATAGTACATATGTGCTGTACTATATCATATGACTAGTACAGTGTATATATACATACATACATACACACTACATGACCAAAGGTATGTGGACACCTGTTTCTCAAACATCTCATTCCAAGATCCTGGGCATTAATATGGAGTTGGTCCCCCTTTGCTGCTATAACAGCCTCCACTCTTCTGGGAAGGCTTTCCACTAGATGTTGGAACATTGCTGCAGGGACTTGCTTCAATCCAGCCACAAGCATTAATGAGGTCGGGCACTGATGTTGGGCGATTAGGCCTGGCTCACAGTTGGGGTTCCAATTCATCCCAAAAGTGTTCGATGGGTTTGAGGTCAGGGCTCTGTGCAGGCCAGTCAAGTTCTTCCACACCGATCTTGACAAACCTTTTCTGCATGGACCTTGCTTTATCCACGTGGGCGTTGTCATGCTGAAACAGGAAAGGACCTTCCCTAAACTGTTGCCACAAAGTTGGAAGCACAGAATCGTCTAGAATGTCATTGTATGCTGCCACGTTAAGATTTCCCTTCACTGGAACTAAGGAGCCTAGCCGAACCATTATTCCTCCTCCAACCAACTTTACAGTTGACACTATGCATTCGGGCAACCGTTGTTGCTCCTAGACGTTTCCACTTCACAATAACACCACTTACAGTTGACCGGGGCAGCTCTAGCAGGGCAGAAATTTGACGAACTGACTTGTTGGAAATGTGCCGTCCTATGACGGTGCTACGTTGAAAGTCACTGAGCTCTTCAGTAAGGCCGTTCTACTGCCAGTGTTAATCTATGGAGATTGCATGGCTGTGCTCAATTTTTATACACCTGTCAGCAATGGGTGTGGCTGAAATAGCTGAATCCACTAGTTTGAAGGGGTGTCTGCATATTTTTGTTTATGTAGTGTGTGTACTGTACTGGTGATATGTACTGTACTAGTAATATGATATAGTATACATACTGTACTGGTGGTATGTTCTGTACTAGTAATATGATATAGTGTATATATACTGTACTGGTGGTATGTACTGTACTAGTAATTTGATAGTGTGTATATATAATGTACTAGTGAATGATATAGTATATGTACTGTACTAGTAATATTATATAGCATGTATAGTTTCCTGAGTTTGTCTGTCCAGGTCTGATGGGGTGTGTGTGTGTGTTTCCCGAACAAAACAACAAGCAGCAATTGCCCCTGCTCTCCTGGACATGTGAGCACTGGCGTAGTCCCTGGGGACATGAAGTACACTACTCTAGACCAGAGCCTTATGAGGCAGCCCTATGAAGCTCGGGCCAAAGTACTGAACTATGTAGGGAATAGATTTCCATTTGAGATCCGCCTCCAGGGATCTGACTAATTCTGCTGTTGTCTTTAAGCTTCTCTTGCCAGTGTTAAATTGCTAGGTTTTTTTATAGTGCGTTTTAATTTATATTTGATTATTGTTATGCTATTTTACATGCACAGTACTTTACAGAATTTGTCATGATAGAAAATGAATGTAATGTCCTTCCTGATTTTAGGTCTATATTTAAATAGCTCATAAGAAGTGTTCTCTCATTTTAACCCTTTAGATCCAGGAGCTGCTGTTCATCTCAATGTATTTATCTAACCTTAACTACCCCTTATAGACTGGCCTGTGACTGTATTTATCTAACCTTAACTACCCCTTATAGACTGGCCTGTGACTGTATTTATCTAACCTTAACTACCCCTTATAGACTGGCCTCTGACTGTATTTATCTAACCTTAACTACCCCTTATAGACTGGCCCCTGACTGTATTTATCTAACCTTAACTACCCCTTATAGACTGGCCCCTGACTGTATTTATCTAACCTTAACTACCCCTTATAGATTGGCCCCTGACTGTATTTATCTGAAGTAGAACCGAGCAATAGGTCTGTGGATGAAGGTTGTGTTTATACAACTAAAGAATCCTGTCACTTCAAGTCTGGGGAATGTCGTCTACTGTGTTGTCTTCTACTTCCCCCTAGCTCTGGTCCATACTGTCACTACATTATCTACTGCTCCCTAGCTCTGGTCTATACAGTCACTACATTCTCTACTACCCCTAGCTCTGGTCCATGCTGTCACTACATCCTCTACTGCCCCCTAGCTCTGGTCCATGCTGTCACCACATCATCTACGCCCCCATAGCTCTGGTCCATGCTGTCACCACATCCTCTATTGCCCCTAGCTCTGGTCCATGTTGTCACTACATCCGCTACTGCCCCCTAGCTTTGGTCTATACTGTCACTACACCCTCTACTACCCCCTAGCTCTGGTCTATACTGTCACTACGTTCTCTACTGCCCCCTAACTCTGGTCCATGCTGTCACTACATCCTCTACTGCCCCCTAGCTCTGGCCACGCTGTCACCACATCCTCTACTGCTCCCTAGCTCTGGCCTATACATCCCTGATACTCGGAGCATGTAACAGACCTTAAGAGGATATAAAGCCCATTGGATCAACTGACAGTATAGTGTAGCATCAACCTTGAAACTTCATGCCTGGTTTAACTGTCATTTAATAGGATCTCTATGGGTTTACCTTTCAAACATGATAGTTGTAAAGGTTCTGTTAAATCTACCCAGCTGTTAATATTTACTATTTTAACCATGCTTATTCATTGGTATTGACAATAAAACTAAAAGCCAAATGTCCAGAATATTGTGGTTTACTATATAATTTCTGTATGACTGGCTTTTCTTTTTACACTGATCGTGTTCTAGGTTGATAGGTAATGCAGTTGACATTGATAATGTTCTAGGTTGGGATACATAATCTAGTTGACACTGGTAATGTTCAACAATATTTCCCCCCTTAGTACAATATGGGAGTGCTTCTTTTTGCGACCCCATAAGAAGTTGAGCGTGACTACCTTATTGCCTTAGTAATAAAAGTATATGATTTCCCGAGTCGTGTGACGCTGCACAGTGATGTGTAAGCAGTGTTGGTGAGCAGAGTCCACAGGAGGGTTCACTGGTTTCTGCTCCAGTCAGACTAAACAGGGGTAGTTTCAGACCAGACTGAGAATTGAAAGGGTTTCAGTCCAGACTGAGAATTGAAAGGGTTTCGGACCAGACTTGTGTTGAGTGAGAGGTTGATAAAGGAAGGGGCTGGATCTAAACCCTGGGGGACAAGGGTTGAAGACAACATGCCATCAGGGCGGATGATCAAGCTGGTGGTGTACGAGGTGTTACAGGTCGCTTGTCTCAGTGTTCCAATATTCGTGGTGATGGAGAGGTTTGCTTCCCTGATGCTCCATGTCAGAGGAGATCTGACTGCTTATTGGTTGGTGGTAGCAGCTTCCATAGCCTATGTTACCTCTGTATCTCTGCTGGTCTGGGTTCCACTCCGATACCTTGTCCTCAAGCAGCGCACGGTCATCAGAGACATCACGCAGTGGTGAGTACATTACATTAGACAGTGCATTTGGGAAGTATTCAGACCTCTTCCCTTTTTCCACATTTTGTTACATTACAGCCTTATTCTAAAATGTATTAAATACATTTTTTCCTCATCAATCTACACACAATACCCCATAATGACAAAGCGAAAGCAGGTTTTTAGAGATTTTTTGCAAATGTATTAAAAATAAAAAACATACCTTTTTACATAAGTATTCAGGCCCTTTGCTATGAGACTCGAAATTGAGCTCAGGTGCATCTTGATCATCCTTGAGGTGTTTCCACAACTTGATTGGAGTCCACCTGTGGTAAATGCAGTTGATTGGACATGATTTCGAAAGGCACACACCTGTCTATATAAGGGCCCACAGTTGTCAGAGCAGAAACCAAGCCATGAGGTCGAAGGAATTGTCCGTAGAGCTCCGAGACAGGATTGTGTTGTGGCACAGATTCTGGGAAGGGTACCAAAACATTTCTGCAGCATTGAAGGTACCAACGAACACAGTTGCCTCCATCATTCTTAAATGGAATAAGTTTGGAACCACCAAGACTCTTCCTAGAGCTGGCCGCCTGGCCAAACTGTGCAATCGGGGGAGAAGGGCCTTGGTTTGGGAGGTGACCAAGAACCCGATGGTCACTCTGACAGAGCTCCAGAGTTCCCCCGTGGAGATGGGAGAACCTTCCAGAAGGACACCAGCTGTGCAGCACTCCACCAATCAGTCCTTTATGTTAGATTTGCCAGACGGAAGCCACTCTCTAAAGTAAAAGGCACAACAGCCCACTTGGAGTTAGCCAAAAGGCACCTAAAGGACTCTCAGACCTTGAGAAACAAGATTCTCTGGTCTGATGAAACCAAGATTGAACTCTGGCCTGAACGCCTAGTGTCACATCTGGAGGAAACCTGACACCATCCCTATGGTGAAGCATTGTGGTGAAAGCATCATGCTGTGGGGATGTCCTTGAGTGGCCCAGCCAGTGCCCGGACTTGAACCCGATCAAACATCTCAGGAGAGACCTGAAAATAGCTGTGCAGCGACGCTCCCCATCCAAACTGACGCCCCTAATCAAATAAAATTGTATTAGTCACATGCACCGAATTTAACAGGTGTAAGCCTTACAATGAAATGCTTACTATATACTGTGGGGTACCGGTACAGAGTCAATGTGGAGGCTATATACAGGGGGTACCGGTACAGAGTCAATGTGGAGACTATATACAGGGGGTACCAGTACAGAGTCAATGTGCGGGGACACCGGTTAGTTGAGGTAATATGTACATGTAGGTAGAGTTATTAAAATTACTATGCATAGATGATGACAACAGAGAGTAGCAGCGGCGTGGGGGGGGGCAATGCAAATAGTCTGGGTAGCCAATTGATGAGATGTTCAGGAGTCTTATGGCTTGGTGTTGATGACAGAGTGCACACTCTTGGCATTCTCTCAGCCAGCTTCATAAGGAATGCTTTTCCAACATGATGGAGTTCCCACACATGCTGAGCACTTGTTGGCTGATTTTCCTTCACTCTGCGGTCCAACTCATTCCAAACCATCTAAATTGGGTTGAGGTCAGGTGATTGTGGAGGCCAGGTCATCTGATGCATCACTCCATCACTCTCCTTCTTGGTCAAATAGTCCTTACACAGCCTGGAAGTGTGTTTTGAGTCATTGTCCTGTTGAAAAACAAATGATGGTCCCAATAAGCTCATACCAGATGGGATGGCGTATCGCTGCAGAATGCTGTGGATGCCATGCTGGTTAAGTGTGCCTTGAATTCTAAATAAATCACAAACCGTGTCACCAGCAACGCACCATCACACCTTCTCCATGCTTCACGGTGGGAACCACACATGCGTCACCCGTTCATGCATCACCCGTTCACTTGGTTTCTTTGCAGCAATTCGACCATGAAAGCCTGATTCACGCAGTGTCCTCTGAACAGTTGATGTTAAGATGTGTCTGTTACTTGAACACTGAAGCATTTTTTTGGGCTGCAATCTAAAACATAATGTAATTATACATTACATTATATATTGTGTTATACATTATACATCACATTCATAAATTACAACATTGCATTATACATTACATTTTACATTATACATCACGTACATTATAGAGTATACATCACACTTTACATTATATAGTATACATTACACTTTGCGTGACACATTATACATTACATATTATACATTATATTAGACATTACATTATACATGACATATTATACATTACATTATATTAGACATTACATTATTTATTAAACCTTATATTAAATATGACTTTATACATTATATTAAACATTACATTATACCTTACATTACATATTACGTTATACATGACATATGTTATACATGACATTATACATTACTTTATACATTAAATTGTTATATTATACATTACATAATATTATACATTACATATTACATTATACATGGCATTATGTTATACTACACATGACATATGACATTATACGTCACACTTTTTATGATATATTACATTACGCATGACATTATACATCACACTTTGCATGATACAATATATTACATATCATATTATACATTTCATTATACATATCATATACATTATACAATCATATTATACATTATTTTGCATATTACATTATACAGTACACATTACGTTATACATAGCATATTATACATTACATTATACAGTACACATTACATTATGCATATATTATGCAATACATTATACATATCATATTATACATTACATTATACATATCATATTATACATTACATTATACATATCATATTATACATATCATATTATACATATATTATTCATTACATTATACATATCATATTACATTATACATATCATATTATACATATCATATTATTCATTACATTATACATATCACATTATGTTATACATATCATATTATACATTACATATTACAAATCATATACATTATACATATCATATTATACATTACATATTACATTATACAGTAAGCCATGACATTATACAGTACACATTACATTATACAGTGGTGGCCAAAAGTTTTGAGAATGACACAAATTTTAATTTCCACAAAGTTTGCTGCTTCAGTGTCTTTAGATATTTTTGTCAAATGTTACTATGGAATACTGAAGTATAATTACAAGCATTTCATAAGTGTCAAAAGCTTTTATTGACAATTACATGAAGTTGATGCAAAGAGTCAATATTTACATTGTTGACCCTTCTTTTTCAAGACCTCTGCAATCTGCCCTGGCATGCTGTCAATTAACTTCTGGGCCACATCCTGACTGATGGCAGCCCATTCTTGCATAGTCAATGCTTGGAGTTTGTCAGAATTTGTGGGTTTTTGTTTGTCCCACCCGCCTCTTGAGGATTGACCACAAGTTCTCAATGGGATTAAGGTCTGGGGAGTTTCCTGCCCATGGACACAAAATATTGATGTTTTATAACATTATATTTTACGTTATACATTACATTATTCATTATACATTATGTATTACATTTTCCTGTGTAGCTCAGTTGGTAGAGCATGGCACTTGCAACGCCAGGGTTGCGGTATTGGAGGATTTGGGTTGTAGTATAGTATTCAGGTTGTAGTATAGTATTTGGGTTGTAGTATAGTATTTGGGTTGTAGTATAGTATTTGGGTTGTAGTATGTAGTATAGTATTTGGGTTGTAGTTTGGCCTATGTCATTGACTAACATGCTGTTTTTCAGGAGACCAACAACATTGGCCTATGTGATTCTGTGCACGTTACCATGCTTCTCTATTCTGATCGCCGGTTCCAAGGTAAAACATCATTTTTTTTTTATTATATAAATGTCAATGCATGTGTCACTTGACTTTTTGACTCTCTCGTGAGTGGAGTATGTGTGCACAGTGACCACACACACATTTTACATTTACGTCATTTAGCAGATGCTCTTAACCAGAACGACTTACAAATTGGTGCATTCACCTTATGATATCCAGTGGAACAACAGTACATCTATCTTTTTTAAGTTTTACTTTTATTTTTTTATTTTTTTTGTGGGGGGGTGGGTTAGTTTATCCTATCCTAGGTATTCCTTAAAGAGGTGGGGTTTCAGGTGTCTCCGGAAGGTGGTGATTGACTCCGCTGTCCTAGCGTCGTGAGGGAGCTTGTTCCACCATTGGGGTGCCAGAGCAGCGAACAGTTTTGACTGGGCTGAGCGGGAACTGTGCTTCCGCAGAGGTAGGGAGGCGAGCAGGCCAGAGGTGGATGAACGCAGTGCCCTTGTTTGGGTGTAGGGACTGATCAGAGCCTGAAGGTACAGAGGTGCCGTTCCCCTCACAGCTCCGTAGGCAAGCACCATGGTCTTGTAGCGGATGCGAGCTTCAACTGGAAGCCAGTGGAGTGTGCGGAGGAGCGGGGTGACGTGAGAGAACTTGGGAAGGTTGAACACCAGACGGGCTGCGGCGTTCTCGATGAGTTGTAGGGGTTTAATGGCACAGGCAGGGAGCCCCGCCAACAGGGAGTTGCAGTAATCCAGACGGGAGATGACAAGTGCCTGGATTAGGACCTGCGCCGCTTCCTGTGTGAGGCAGGGTCGTACTCTGCGAATGTTGTAGAGCATGAACCTACAGGATCGGGTCACCGCCTTGATGTTAGCGGAGAACGACAGGGTGTTGTCCAGGGTCACGCCAAGGTTCTTAGCACTCTGGTAGGAGGACACAATGGAGTTGTCAACCGTGATGGCGAGATCATGGAACGGGCAGTCCTTCCCCAGGAGGAAGAGCAGCTCCGTCTTGCCGAGGTTCAGCTTGAGGTGGTGATCCGTCACCCACACTGATATGTCTGCCAGACATGCAGAGATGCAATTCGCCACCTGGTTACACGCACGCACACACACGCATACACACACACACACACACACACACACACACACACACACACACACACACACACACACACACACACACACACACACACACACACACACACACACAGGTACAGGGTGTGACGGGGAGTCAGGTACTCACTAACAATCCTAAATACAACAGGTTGACTATTAACCTGATTCACGGTGGAATGAAGTAGGAATTCAAACACAAGGTTATGTCATTACATTTTCACACTAACCCTAACCGTCTCACCCTAACCGTCTCACCCTAACCGTCTCACCCTAACCGTCTCACCCTAACCGTCTCACCCTAACCGTCTCACCCTAACCTTAACTCTCACCCTAACCTTAACTCTCACCCCAACTGTCTCACCCCAGCCGTCTCACCCCAGCCGTCTCACCCCAGCCGTCTCACCCCAGCCGTCTCACCCCAGCCGTCTCACCCCAGCCATCTCACCCCAGCCGTCTCAGCGAAGGAGATGCTATGAAACAGGAATGTAGCTGGTATATTTTGTGACCAAGTGTTGGTTATTAGGGTGAGACGGCTGGGGTGAGACCGTCTCACCCTAATAACCAACACTTGGTCACAAAATATACCAGCTACATTCCTGTTTCATAGCATCTCCTTTGCTGATGTTCAGGACATTCCTGTTTCATAGCATCTCCTTCGCTGATGTTCAGGACATTCCTGTTTCATAGCATCTCCTTCGCTGATGTTCAGGACATTCCTGTTTCATAGCATCTCCTTTGCTAATGTTCAGGACATTCCTGTTTCATAGCATCTCCTTCGCTGATGTTCAGGACATTCAATGAGATCTTACTGGGTGTTATGACAGTTAATAAAACCAGATGGCTTCATATAATATGGAATGTTGTTTTAGCACTGCCAAAATCTTTAATGAAGATTTTTGATTTCTCTATCTCAATGATGATGTTTTCCTGACAGTGTCTCTATGAAGACGTTTTCCTGACAGTGTCTCTATGAAGACGTTTTCCTGACAGTGTCTCTATGAAGACGTTTTCCTGACAGTGTCTCTATGAAGACGTTTTCCTGACAGTGTCTCTATGAAGACGTTTTCCTGACAGTGTCTCTATGAAGACGTTTTCCTGACAGTGTCTCTATGAAGACGTTTTCCTGACAGCGTATCTATGATGACGTTTTCCTGACAGTGTCTCTATGAAGACGTTTTCCTGACAGTGTATCTATGATGACGTTTTCCTGACAATGTCTCTATGAAGACTTTTTCCTGACAGTGTCTCTGATGACGTTTTCCTGACAGCGTCTCTATGATGACGTTTTCCTGACAGCGTCTCTATGATGACGTTTTCCTGACAGCGTCTCTATGATGACGTTTTCCTGACAGCGTCTCTGTGAAGACGTTTTCCTGACAGCGTCTCTATGAAGACGTTTTCCTGACAGCGTCTCTCTATAGCTAGGTATAGGTTATAGGTTTCCACCAAACTGAGTTGTTGCAGATAAAAATCAGTGTGATGATGTAGTGCACACAAAATATACTTTTTTGCGTAAGTTTTCATGTACCGAAAAAAATCTAAAGTTCAATGTGTTTATTGCATTTTCAACTCTACCATTTGCTTTTGTCACAAAAACTGTTGCATTAAATAGATAAAAGTGAGAATATTTTTCTTTGTCAAACGGCAATCAAGCATGGATCATCATGTCACCAGAATCAGCCCTTGAATATTTATTGGAAAGGAGCACCAAGCTCATGACCTTTCACCAGCCTGTGAAGTTCATAAATTATTTAATCTGTAGCCTAATAAACTCCATGCTTTTCAGAGTTGTAGTAGGAGGACCACACACCATATCATCACATTACTCCATATGATGGTTATTAAATCAATATTTCCGCATGAAGGTGTTTCCACTGCCATTTCTTGCATAATTATTTACAAAAATATCCCACCATGTCGAACGAACAAAATATCTGTCAGCATTTATAAAATTGTACCAAAACTTTCTGTTACCATCAGACTTTTATGGTATGACATTACTTGAATAAAAATTGGATGGCAACTTTATTAACTCTACCTACAGTTGAAGTCGGAAGTTTACATACACTTACGTTGGAGTCATTAAAACAAATTTTTCAACCACTCCACAAATTTCTTGTCAACAAACTATAGTTTTGGCAAGTCGGTTAGGACATTGTTGTGTCTTTGGGGTACCATTAAACTGAAGACATGATTATCAATTAACTCCCTGTAATTATTATCACGCGATTAAACTGATTAATCGTTTAATTGTAATTAACTAGAAGATCGGGGCACCAAGAAAAATATTCAGATTACAAAGTTATAATTTTCCTAATATAACTTTCCTATATTATAATATAGGCCGATTATCTTCTGGTTTAAATGGTGTATTTTACCTCGAGTCCAGTCTCATTCCAAACTTCGTAAATTGTTGTATCTGCACGAACCCAGTCTTTACTAAAATCATCCATACATCAATTGTCTTAAAATCATTTATTTACTACACTAAGTAATTAACAGAAAACATACAAACATTAATTATCGTCACAAAGGATTGGTATAGTAATGTGCCCTAATGGCTAACAGGCATGGCTGGTCTGTTAGACAATGGGTCATAAACGGTCAGCTGAGAAGGTACACAGAGTTCATTAATATTAACAATTGACAATTGAAGGCTCACTCATTCGGGAACAATTGCAATCAATATATATTTACGCTCATGTGTCGTCGGGATCCTTGTTCGAGCGTCGTTCTGATGGAGAGTTCTCTCTCTCTCTCTCTCTCTCTCTTGGTTAGAATGGATCTTTCAAAGCGACATTCATTAATGTCGTTATAGAATGGATGTTTCGTTGGTCTTCGCGTTCGACGATATAATTTACTTAGCTGCAGACTAATAATTAATATCAAAGACTTGTTCTTATTCTGTCTCTATCAATAGTCTAAAAGTTAACCACGTGGTATAGTTCACTTTCAGTAGAGGAATTGGATGGTAAACCTATTGGCCATGGAGTGGAGGCCTGGTCTGGAGAAATGTAGCTCAGGGTATAGTTTTATAGTGACCCTTGAACAGGCTTGTCAAATGACGCCTGGTCCTGTCTGTGTCCCTTGGGGGGCGTGCCGATGGCTGAGTGAAGCTTGGTACAGAAATCCAATTCTATCACATTAACATCAGTACATAGCATCTCAATGTATTACAAATAGCTTTATCCTTATTAATACATTTTATACAACCATTATGATGCAGGTCTCATCGCTGAGGCTATTATATAAACAGTTTTATGGTAATATGGCTATATTGTCTCTTTGAGTATCACAAAATTGTACCAAGCGGACCAGTTCGTAGCTGGATTCTTCACCAATCTTCCATACCTTCTCCAGAACACACATGTCGCTCGGTTCTCCAATTCTATGAGTTGGAAGAATTTCCTTTGTCTCTCTATGAAACATGTGGTAGGAGATTCTCCTCTTAGAGTTTTTATAACCCTTTCACACAGGGCCTGGGTTGGGGGGAAGGTAGGTTGGGGGATGGTACAAAGGGGAGGGGGCCAACTGTCCTCCCTGTACCCAAAGAGGCCAACGTCATGACAACATCTACTTTGTGCATGACAAGTTATTTTTCCAACAATTGTTAAGACAGATTATTTCACATATAATTCACTGTATCATAATTCCAGCGGGTCAGAAGTTTACATACACTACATTGACTGCCTTTAAACAGCTTGGAAAATTCCAGAAAATCATGTCATGGCTTTAGAAGCTTCTGATAGGCTAATTGACATAATTTTAGTCAATTGGAGGTGTACCCGTGGATGTATTTCAAGGCCTACCTTCAAACTCAGCGCCTCTTTGCTTGACATCATGGGAAAATCTAAATAAATCATCCAAGACCTCAGAAAACTAATTGTAGACCTCCATAAATCTGCTTAATCCTTGGGAGCAATTTCCAAACGCCTGAAGGTACCACGTTTATATGTACAAACAATAGTACGCAAGTATAAACTCCATGGGACCACGCAGCCGTCATACCGCTCAGGAAGGAGACGTGTTCGGTCTGCTTGAGATGAACGTAATTTGGTGCAAAAAGTGCAAATCAATCCCAGAACAACAGCAAAGGACCTTGTGAAGATGCTGGAAGAAACGGGTTCAGAAGTATCTATATCCACAGTAAAACGAGTCCTGTATCGACATAACCTGAAAGGCCGCTCAGCAAGGAAGAAGCCACTGCTCCAAAACCGCCATAAAAAAAGCCAGACTACGGTTTGCAACTGCACATGGGGACAAAGATCGTACTTGTTGGAGAAATGTCCTCTGGTCGGATGAAACAAAAATAGAACTGTTTGGCCATAATGACCATCATTATGTTTGGAGGAAAAAGGGGGAGGCTTGCAAGCCTAAGAACACCATCCCAACCATGAAGCACGGGGGTGGCAGCATCATGTTGTGGGGGTGCTTTGCTGCAGGAGGGACTGGTGTACTTCACAAAATAGATGGCATCATGAGGGAGGAAAATTATATGGATATATTGAAGCAACATCTCAAGACATCAGTCAGGAAGTTAAAGCTTGGTCGCAAATGGATCTTCCAAATTGACAATGACCCCAAGCATACTTCCAAAGTTGTGGCAAAATGGCTTAAGGACAACAAAGTCAAGGTATTGGAGTGGCCATCACAAAGCCCTGACCTCAGTCCTATAGAAAATTTGCCGGCAGAACTGAAAAAGCGTGTGCGAGCAAGGAGGCCTAATGTACAAACCTGACTCAGTTACACCAGCTCTGTCAGGAGGAATGGGCCAAAATTCACCCAAATTATTGTGGGAAGCTTGTAGAAGGCTACCTGAAACGTTTGACCAAATACTAATTGAGTGTATGTAAACTTCTGACCCACTGGGAATGTGATGAAAGAAATAAAATCTGAAATAAATCATTCTCTCTACTATTATTCTGACATTTCACATTCTTAAAATAAAGTGTTGATCCTAACTGACCAAAGACAGAGAATTTTTACTGGGATGTGGAATTGTGGAAAAAACTGTGTTTAAAGGTATTTGGCTAAGGTGTATGTAAACTCCCGACTTCAACTGTAGTCGTGGCCAAAAGTTTTGAGAATTACACAAATATTAATTTTCACAAAGTCTGCTACCTCAGTTTGTATGATGGCAATATGCATATACTCCAGAATGTTATGAAGAGTGTTCAGATTAATTGCAAAGTCCCTCTTTGCCATGCAATTGAACTGAATCCCCAAAAGCATTTCCACTGCATTTCAGCCCTGCCACAAAAGGACCAGCTGACATCATGTCAGTGATTCTCTCATTAACACAGGTGTGAGTGTTGATGAGGACAAGGCTGGAGATCACTCTGTCATGCTGATTGAGTTCGAGTAACAGACTGGAAGCATCAAAAGGAGGGTGGTGCTTGGAATCATTGTTCTTCCTCTGTCAACCATGGTTACCTTCAAGGAAACACGTGCCGTCATCATTGCTTTGCACAAAAAGGGCTTCACAGGCAAGGATATTGATGCCAGTAAGATTGCGCCTAAATCAACCATTTATCGGATCATCAAGAACTTAAAGGAGAGCAGTTCAATTGTTGTGAAGAAGGCTTCAGGGCGCCCAAGAAAGTCCAGCAAGTGCCAAGACCATCTCCTAAAGTTGATTCAGTTGCGGGATCGGGGCACCAACAGTACAGAGCTTGCTCAGGAATGGCAGCAAGCAGGTGTGAGTGCATCTGCACGCACAGTGAGGCGAAGACTTTTGGAGGATGGCCTGGTGTCAAGAAGGGCAGTAAAGAAGCCACTTCTCTCCAGGAAAAACATCAGGGACAGACTGATATTCTGCAAAAGGTACAGGGATTGGACTGCTGAGGACTGGAGTAAAGTCATTTTCTCTGATGAATCCCCTTTCCGATTGTTTGGGGTATCCGGAAAAAAGCTTGTCCGGAGAAGACAAGGTGAGCGCTACCATCAGTCCTGTGTCATGCCAACAGTAAAGCA
Source organism: Salmo trutta (assembly GCF_901001165.1). NCBI lineage: Eukaryota > Metazoa > Chordata > Actinopteri > Salmoniformes > Salmonidae > Salmo > Salmo trutta. The sequence continues at coordinate 52,637,274 of NC_042977.1, forward strand.
TCCTGAGACCATTCATGTGTGGGGTTGCTTCTCAGCCAAGGGAGTGGGCTCACTCACAATTTTGCCTAAGAACACAGCCATGAATAAAGAATGGTTCCATCACACCCTCCGAGAGCAACTTCTCCCAACCATCCAGAAACAGTTTGGTGACGAACAATGCATTTTCCAGCATGATGGAGCACCTTGCCATAAGGCAAAAGTGATAACTAAGTGGCTCGGGCAACAAAACATCAATATTTTGTGTCCATGGGCAGGAAACTCCCCAAACCTTAATCCCATTGAGAACTTGTGGTCAATCCTCAAGAGGTGGGTGGACAAACAAAAACCCACAAATTCTGACAAACTCCAAGCATTGATTATGCAAGAATGGGCTGCCATCAGTCAGGATGTGGCCCAGAAGTTAATTGACAGCATGCCAGGGTGGATTGCAGAGGTCTTGAAAAAGGGTCAACACTGCAAATATTGACTCTTTGCATCAACTTCATGTAATTGTCAATAAAAGCCTTTGACACTTATGAAATGCTTGTAATTATACTTCAGTATTCCATAGTAACATCTGACAAAAATATCTAGACACTGAAGCAGCAAACTTTGTGGAAATTAATATTTGTGTCATTCTCAAAACGTTTGGCCACGACTGTACATATGCATATTACCTCAATTACCTCGACACCGGTGCCCCCGCACATACTCTGTATCGGTACCCCCTGTATATAGCCCCGCTATTGTTATTTACTGCTGCTCTTTAATTATTTGTTGTTCTTATCTCTTAACTGCATTGTTGTTTAAGGGCTTCTAAGTAAGCGCTGAATACCTGTTGTATTTGGCGCATGTGACAAATAAGATTTGATTTGAAACGTGGTTACAGAAGACATTTTCTCTGATGCCAGTGGACAGATACTCTTGAGCTTCCTTAACCCTTGAACTCTATCCCTAACCCCTAACCCTAACCTTAACCCTTAACTGTCTCTAAGTTGCTCCATGCAGGTGCAGGTGGATAAAGGATCAGAGTACAGATAGGACCACTTCTCTGAACTGCCTTAACCCCTGACATCTAACCCTAACCTTAACCCCTAGCCCTAAACTTAACCCCTGACATCTAACCTTAACCCCTAGCCCTAAACCCTAACTCAATCTCGCTCTACGTTGGTCCATTCAGGTGCAGGTGGATAAGGGACCACAGTACAGACAGGACCACTTCTCTGAGCTGCCCATCTCTCTTGTGCTCTTCTCTCTCATCTGTGTTGATATCATCGAGAGGATCCGGCCGTGCAGCCTCACAGGGCAAGGTACCATTGTTACTACCTCACTGGGCATGGTACCGTTGTTACTGCCTGACTGGGCATGGTACCGTTGTTACTACCTCACTGGGCATGGTATTGTTGTTACTGCCTCGCTGGGCATGGTACCGTTGTTACTGCCTGACTGGGCATGGTACCGTTGTTACTGCCTCACTGGGCATGGTACCGTTGTTACTGCCTCACTGGGCATGGTACCGTTGTTACTGCCTCACTGGGCATGGTACCGTTGTTACTGCCTCACTGCCTCACAAATTGATCAGAAACTTGGTGTAGACATTGTTAATGTTGTAAATGACTATTGTAACTGGTAACGGCTGATTTTGAATGGAATATCTACATATGCGTACAGAGGCCCAATATCAGCAACCATCACTCCTGTGTTCCAATGGCACGTTGTGTTAGCTAATCGAAGTTGATCATTTTAAAAGGCTAATTGATCATTAGAAAACCCTTATTCAATTATTTTAGCACAGCTGAAAACTGTTCTGATTAAAGAAGCAGCAAAACTGGCCTTTAGACTAGTTGAGTATCTGGATGAAAACTGTTAAACTGTTGTCCTGATTAAAGAAGCTATACAACTGTCTGCCTTTAGACTAGCTGAGTATCTGTAGCATCAGCATTTGTGGGTTCGATTACAGGCTCAAAATGGCCAGAAACAAAGACCTTTCTTCTGAAACTCGTCAGTCTATTCTTGTTCTGAGAAATGAAGGCTATTGCATGCAAGAAATTGCCAAGAAACTGAAGATCTCGTACAACGCTGTGTACTACTCCCTTCACAGAACAGAGCAAACTGGCTCTAACCAGAATAGAAAGAGTGGGAGGCCCCGGTGCCCAACTTAGCACGAGGACAAGTACATTAGAATGTCTAGTTTGAGAAACAGATGCCTCACAAGTCCTCAACTGGCAGCTTCATTAAATTGTACCCGCAAAACACCAGTCTCAACGTCAACAGTGAAGAGGCTACTCTGGGATGCTGGCCTTCTAGGCAGAGTTCCTCTGTCCAGTGTCTGTGTTCTTTTGCCCATCTTAATTTTTTATTTTTATTGGCCAGTCGGAGATATGGCTTTTTCTTTGTAACTCTGCCTAGAAGGCCAGCATCCCGGAGTCACCTCTTCACTGTTGACACTGGTGTTTTGCGGGTACTATTTAATGAAGGACTTGTGAGGTGTAGACTGACTAGTTTCAGAAGAAAGTGCTTTGTTTCTGGCCATTTTGAGCCTGTAATCAAACCCACAAATGCTGATGCTCCAGATACTCAACTAGTCTAAAGAAGGCCAGTTTTTTTTATTGCTTCTTTAATCAGGACAACAGTTTTCAGCTGTGCTAACATAATTGCATAAGGGTTTTCTAATGATCAATTAGCCTTTTAAAATGATCAACTTGTATTAGCTAACACAACGTGCCATTGGAACACGGGAGGGATGGTTGTTGATAATGGGCCTCTGTAGATATTCCATTCAAAATCAGCCATTACCAGCTACAATAGTCATTTACAACATTAACAATGTCTACACTGAATTTCTGATAAATTTGATATTTTAATGGACAAAAAAAATTGGCTTTTCTTTCAAAAACAAGGACATATCTAAGTGACCCCACATTTTTGAAAGGTAGTGTATATTTCCACTTTGAGGTTGGAATGATAGTGTGAAATTGATGATAATTCCCCTTTACTGTTAGGCGGTCTTTTCAAACAGCTCTGTTTTTGTGGGATGGAGTTTTGGCCTGCCTGGTGTCATCACCAGGCGGTACATTAGTTAATAGACCAATAACAAAGATGGTTCCAAGCCTTTGCCAATAACAGCTAGTTTTCCTCTCCCCACTCATACCACTCCCAGACAGTCCTAGCAAAATTCAAGCTTGGGAAATTGCTTGTTGCTAAGAACTATATTTGACCATTTTGATTGAAAACAATCACAGTAAGATACTAAATTCTTACCCAGATATTTTTATTTCACCTTTATTTAACCAGGTAGGCCAGTTGAGAACAAGTTCTCATTTACAACTGCAACCTGGCCAAGATAAAGCAAAGCAGTGCGACACAAACAACAACACATGGAATAAGCAAACATACAGTCAATAACACAACAGAAAAAAAAATCTATATACAGTGTGTGCAAATGAGGTAAGGCAATAAATAGGCCGTAGTGGCGAAGTAATTAGAATTTAGCAATTAAACACTGGAGTGATAGATGTGCAGAAGATGAATGTGCAAGTAGAGATACTGGGGTGCGAAGGAGCAAAAATAAATAAATAACAATATGGGGATGAGTTAGTTGGATGGGCTATTTACAGATGGGCTATGTATAGGTGCAATGATTTGTGAGCTGCTCTGACAGCTGATGCTTAAAGTTAGTGAGGGAGATGTCTCCAACTTCAGTGATTTTTGCAATTCGTTCCTGTTATTGGCAGCAGAGAACTGGAAGGAAAGGCGGCCAATGGAGGAATAGGCTTTGGGGATGAGCAGTGAAATATACCTGCTGGAGCGCGTGCTACGGGTGATTGCTGCTATGGTGACCAGTGAGCTGAGATAAGGTGGGGCTTTACCTAGCAAAGACTTATAGATGACCTGGAGCCAGTGGGTTCGGCGACGAATACGAAACGAGGGCCAGCCAACGAGAGCATACAGGTCACAGTGGTGGGTAATATATGGGACATTGGTAGTGATGCTGGACGAGCGGGCAGGTGCGGGCAGCGATCGGTTGAAGAGCATGCATTTAGTTTTACTTGCATTTAAGAGCAATTGTAGGCCACGGAAGGAGAGTTGTATGGCATTGAAGCTTGTCTGGAGGTTAGTTAACACAGTGTCCAAAGAGGGGCCAGAATTATACAGAATCAAATATTATTTGATAGAGATAAAAAGACAGCTGCATTGGACCTTTTAGAAATGACTAAATCCAAATGGAAACTGTAGTACCGTAATTTCCGGACTATTAAGCGCACCTGAATATAAACCGCACCCACTGAATTTAAAAAATATATATATATTTTGAACATAAATAAGCCGCACATGTCTATAAGCGCAGGTGCCTACCGGTACATTGAAACAAATTAACTTTACACAGGCTTTAATGAAACACGGCTTGTAACAAAAATAAATAGGCTTTAACGAAACACGGCTTGTAACAAAAATAAATAGGCTTTAACGAAACACGGCTTGTAACAAAAAATAAAAAATTAGCAGTAAGCTTTAGTTGTCTTTTTGCACTGAGTCAATTCCTCACGCTGCTGTTTCCAACGTCTTATCATCGACTCATTAAGACCAAGCTCCCGTGCAGCAGCTCTATTTCTTTTTCCAACAGCCAGATCAATCGCCTTCAACTTGAAAGCTGCATCATATGCATTTCTCTGTCTTTGCCATGATAAGGGTGACAAAATGACTACCGTAATCAGAATGATGGGAAGTTTGAGAGCGCTCGATTTAATCTAAACAGTAAACAAAAAGGTTGTTTGACCTTCATCCGTTCGGCAATTTCATTGGTCTAATGAAAGCTTCATGCCGCCAAAAAACTGAGCACGTCACAGAATGTGTTTTTTTGGAGAAAAAAAAATTGAAAGCGGGAAAAATCCATATATTAGCCGCGTCATTGTTTAAGCCGCGAGGTTCAAAGCCTGGGAAAAAAGTTCCGGCTTATAGTCCGGAATTTACGGTAATGATGATGGACCTACATTCATATTGTTTCTTGACTGGGTCCAGCTCGCTGAAAAAGCTAAACAGTCAGAGAGCATCGAGAATTCCCAAAATAATGGATTGAGATGATTTTTTTCCACACTTTGTCAACGAGGAAATATAACACATTTTCAATGTGGCCCTCCAGACCTCATTGAAGACCAAATGCGGTCCCTGGGCAAAATGAGTTTGACATCCCTGATGTAGACAATATTGCCATAGTCTGTAACCGGTAAGAGTGTCGACTGAATGATCTGTTTTCTGCTATTTGATGAAAGGCATGACCTATTTCTATAAAATAAGTATTCTTCTAAGCAGGGACACGATCAATGTGGGCACCACTGATACTACTATATAATGATGTCCTGTTGTCTCCTCCAGCAGACCGTATGGAAATGGATCTGGACATGCCGGGTCCTGTTCTGACCCACCTGGAGCAGGTGAACAGCGTGTCGGGCCAGCTGTACTATGAGAGGGGGCAGAACGAGGTGTTGGGGAACGGCTCGGCTACAGGGAGGTGGAGGGACCAGGAAGCAGTCGGCTCACGACCAGCCAGCGCGGCCTACCTGTACTCCTCGTCACACTCCCACTCTGGCCCGCTCCGTGTCCTGTGGTCCCAGGATATGAGGTCAGAGGTGTTTGTTCACAGCTTCCTGTTCTGGATGGATGTGGTGGAGCTGGTGCGCGTGGCGGGGATTCCAGACGTGTTTTACTCTGGCTGGGTGTTTGCTGTCTACATCCTGGCATTTCTGTCTTGTCTCCGTCTGGCAGTGACGCCTCACAGCGCTCTACTGCCATCAGCTGGCTTTTTCCTGCAGGACCTGCCTTTCCTGCTGCTGCGGCTCGCTCTGATCTCTGTCCACGGCTACATCACACCGCTGCTTTACCCAATGAAGAACCTGTTGGTCTGCCTGACATTCACCTACTTTAACTTCCTGACCAAGCTCCGCCTCTTCCGCAGAGAGAGCATGTTCTAGTCTTGCCCACCAGCCATCTCTCTCTCTCTCTCTCTCTCTCTCTCTCTCTCTCTCTCTCTCTCTTTCTCTTTCTCTTTCTCTTTCTCTTTCTCTTTCTCTTTCTCTTTCTCTTTCTCTTTCTCTTTCTCTTTCTCTTTCTCTCTTTCTCTCTCGACGTCTGGTTTCACAGCTCCTCAGAACTGGACTTGACTGGGAGTCTATGGCAGGAGCAGTGAAAACAGGAGTGGTGTAAAGTACTTTTTGGGTATCTGTACTTTTCTTTAATATTTATATTTTTGACAACTTTTGCTCCACTACATTCCTAAAGAAAATAATGTACTTTTTACTCCTTACATTTTCCCTGACACCCAAAAGTACACATCACATTTTGAATGCTTAGCTGCACAGGATAATTGTCTAATTCACACACTTATCAAGAGAACATCCCTGATCATCCCTACTGCCTCTGATCTGGCAGAATCACGAAATACAAATGCTTCGTTTGCAAATTATATCTGAGTGTTGAACTGTACACCTGGCTATCTGTAAATTTAAAAAAACAAGAAAATCGTGTCTGGTTTGCTTAATATAAGGAATTTTCTATTATTTATACTTTTGATACTTAAGTACATTTAATACCAAATAATTTTAGACTTTTACTCAAGTAGTATTTTATTGGTTGACTTTCACTTTTACTTGAGTCATTTTCTATTAAGGTACCTTTTTACTTTTGCTCAAGGATGAAAATTGGGTACTTTTTCCACCACTGGAAAACAGTCAGTTTTAATTGGCTGATCGCTCAGTCCATCACCATCTAGCAGAACCCTTAGAACCTCCCCCCTACATTGTGGAGTTCAATGTGCCAAGCAGAGCAAGTGATTTAAACAACGAAGTGAGTTAGGAAAATCTGAAAGTATCTTTCTTCACATATAAACTGTATATGCCCGAACACAGAATCAGTTGAGCTTCCCAAAAATAATATGGTTAATGTGATCGAACACGTCGCCATTTCTCAAATTCCCATAATACAGCTGTAGCCGGCTCGCTCCCACTCACGCCTCGATTTTAACTACACCCCTTTCAAGTCTTTGTAGCACAGTGTTACCAGGCTCTATATGTCAGGAAATCGAGCCTGAGGACAAGGTTAAGCATGTTCTAAAGAGATTACATCATCAGGATTCACTGAGTTATTGGTTTTTATACCATAGTTGAGGAAGACATTAGGGCTAGCCCATGTCCCCTAGTGCTAGGGAGTGGACATTATTTATAATAAGGGTTACATGGGAAAATTGGACATCTCTGAAATGAAAATGGATGGCTCTGCCTGAACCCTCCCCTATACCCAGAATAATAATTAAAATGAAATGGAAAGCAGAGAACATGTCTACAATTTACTTCCTGGACAGACCAAAACCTTAGATATGTCGTTTTAAAAACTGTTCTTTGTCCTGTAAGCATTACATGGCATGGCGATCATTTTGATGGGGTTGCAGGCCACCGTAGACAAGTGGGGGGGAGAGATTTAATTTATAGTAGAAGCTATCAGATGAATCTATCATCGTATTTGCAGCACCGAGAAAGAATTGCGTTTCATTAACATTTCATGCAATTCTATGTAATTTAACATATTAGCATAATCTTTTTGTAATACCACAAATTACTGAAATTACAGACTGAGAATGGACAGAGATAGGCCTATGTGTTCTTAACATATTTCTCCAATGCCAAAGTGTCTTGTTTGCAACAAAATGATCCCCATTTGAAAATAGTTACATCTGAGACGTCATTAGGAATCTGAGCATGGTACTTTCAAAAGTTAAGCCTACCTTTCCGCCCCTGACAGAGTAGACCTACCGACGCAGAAAATGTAAGCTTTAACTGCTGGCTACTCTTCTTCCGTGGCTTAACCTAATGAGAGAAGGTAATACGTGTTTCCCTAAAAATGGTCTGGGTTAAACATCTTCTATTGTACAGATAGTGACTAGCTTAATCAATTGATAGTGACAGAATTAGATTACTTCCCAAGCAAAGTCAGCCTCTGAATGTCAAAGAAATGAAACAATGATATCCCCATAATGTATCACAGACACGTCTTTCCCAGGTATTTTACAGCTTGTTTCTTGTATAAGGTATTGCATACCCCCTAGGGTTAGCCCATATAGCTACAAACTACAATACAGTGAGTCATCACTTTTTAGATGTAAGTTAAGTATTTATTCCTATTCCGTCGTACTCCATATTTGTTCATATTACATGACTGGAGAGAGACTTCAAGGATGTTAACATTTTTCCAAAAGGACTTTGTGGGTCAATTACAACCAACACTCAACACCAGGTGATCTCTCGTTAAACCAATAATATGCGCTAAGATTACCCGCCCAGCTGATCTCAATTTCAATCACAATTGGCCACTATATTACCGCTCCTTAAAGCTGATGTCCATGTTAAAACACCCACATCCACAGAAATCCACTTATTCAAGCTGAACGATGATGGCCAGATCTTACCCGTGGTGTTGTACAATGATTTACATCAACAGTCATCATTTTTGTCTGAAGTATGATATAGTCTACCATTCAAAAGTTTGGGGTCACTTAGAAATGTCCTTGTTCTTGAAAGGAAAGCACATTTTTTGTCCATTTAAAATAACATCAAATTAATCAGAAATACAGCGTAGACATTGTTAATGTTGTAAATGACTATTGTAGACTATTGTAGCTGGAAACGGCAGATTTTTTTTAAATTGGAATATCTACAGAGGCGTACAGAGGCCCATTATCAGCATCCATCACTCCTGTGTTCCAATGGCACGTTGTGTTAGCTGATCCAAGTTTATCATTTTAAAAGGCTAATTGATCATTAGAAAACACTTTTGCAATTATGTTAGCACAGCTGAAAACTGTTGTTCTGATTAAAGAAGCAATACAACTGGCCTTCTTTAGACTAGTTGAGTATCTGGAGCATGAGCATTTGTGGGTTCGATTACAGGCTCAAAATGGCCAGAAACAAAGGACTTTCTTCTGAAACTCGTCAGTCTATTCTTGTTCTGCCCAGCTGAGCACGAGGACAAGTACATTAGAGTGTCTAGTTTGAGAAACAGATGCCTCAACAGTCCTCAACTGGCAGCTTCATTAAATAGTACCCACAAAACACCAGTCCCAAGGACAGGAAGACCATGTTAGTGACTCAACCCACTCAAGTGACGCACCCCTCCTAGGGACGGCATGGAACTATACTGTTCTGAACTATACTAGAGTTTACTGTACTCAAGTTTCTTACAATTCACTAGGTCTATATTCTTATGATAAATATTTTTGATTAACTACCAGCCTTGCTATTTTCAATGTTCCTGATACATCGATATTTCATTGGGCCAAGAGTAGAGAACCTAGACGCAGCTGTCTGATATCTAACTCGTTTGACTCAATAAAAGTGGAAGTTCAACTGATCTGCTGGTTTATTTTTGTGGGTTTTTGGTTCCAAGCAAGTTAACATGCAGGTGCATGTCATTTCTTCGGAAGTAGCATTTGAAGAAATCCAGTGCTAAGCAGCAGCTGCCCAATAAGTTCTGCTTGTATGGCCAAATCTATTGAAAATAGGATTTACTTTATTGTACTATTTTAAATATTACATCAATGTCTACAAATTGATCCTCAGAGATGTCTTTACAGCAATGTCGTACTTCTTGAATTTGTTTTTAACTGACTTGCCTAGTTAAATAAAGGTTTATAAAAAATGTTTTAAAATGTGGAAACAGATGGTCAGATCACTGTACTAGAGTAATGTCATGTGTAATGTATAATTAAGCAATAAGGCACGGGTGGGTGTGGTATATGGCCAATATACCACGGCCAAGGGCTGTTCATGGCACGACACAATGCGGATACAGACCTTAGCCGTGGTATATTGGCCATATACCACAAAGCCCCGAGGTGCCTTATTGCTATAATAAGCTGGTTACCAACCTATTTAGAGCAGTAAAAAGAAATGCTTTGTCATACCCGTGGTATACGGTCTGATATACCACAGCTATCAGGCAATCAGCATTCAGGGCTCAAACCACCCAGTTTATAATGTAATTTATGATCTGAGTGGTTCGAGCCCTGAATGCTGATTGGCTGACACCCGTGGTATATAATACCGTATACCACGGGTATGACAAAATATTTATTTTTACTGCTCTAATTACAGTGGTAACCAGTTTATAATAGCAAAAAGGCACCTCGGGGGTTTGTGGTATGTGACTGACCTCCTTGGTTCGGTCTATGAGGAACTTCCGGCGCCGATAGAGATGGCCGCCTCGCTTCGCGCTCCTAGGAAACTATGCTGTATTTTGTTTTTTTTGTGTTATTTCTTACATTGTTACCCCAGAAAATCTTAGGTTTTATTACATACAGTCGGGAGGAACAATTGGATATAAGAGCAACGTCAACTCGCCAACATTACGACCAGGAATACGACTTTCCCGAAGCGGATCCTCTGTTTGGCCTACCACCCAGGACAATGAATTGGATCCCAGCCGGCGACCCAAAACAACGACACCGTAGAAGAAGGGGCAGATGGAGCGGTCTTCTGGTCAGGCTCCGTAGACAGGCGCACCGCTCCCGAGCATACTACTCGCCAATGTCCAGTCTCTTGACAACAAGGTAGACGAAATCTGAGCAAGAGCTGCCTTCCAGAGAGACATCAGAGACTGTAACGTTCTTTGTTTCACGGAAACATGGCTCACTCGAGACACGCTATCTGAGTAGGTACAGCCACCTGGTTTCTTCATGCATCGCACCGACAGAAACAAACATCTCTCTGGTAAGAATTAGGGTGGGGGAGATGCCTTATGATTAACGAGACGTGGTGTGATCATAACAACATACAGGAACTCAAGTCCTTTTGTTCACCTGACTTAGAATTCCTTACAATCAAATGCCGACCGCATTATCTACCAAGACAATTCTCTTCGATCATAATCACAGTTGTGTATATTCCCCCAAGCAGACACATCGACGGCCCTGAAAGAGCTTCATTTGACTCTATGTAAACTGGAAACCACATATCCTGAGGCTGCATTTTTTTTAGCTGGGGATTTTAACAAGGCTAATCTGAAAACAAGGCTCCCTAAATTCTATCAGCATATCGATTGTGCTACCAGGGCAGGCAAAACCCTGGATCACTGTTATTCTAACTTCCGCAACGCATATAAGGCCCTCCCCTGCCCTCCCTTCGGAAAAGCTGACCACGACTCCATTTTGTTGCTTCCAGCCTATAGACAGAAACTAAAACAGGAAGCTCCCGTGCTCAGGTCTGTTCAACGCTGGTCCGACCAATCGGATTCCATGCTTCAAGATTGCTTCGATCACGTGGACTGGGACATGTTCCGCATAACGTCGAACAACAACATTAATGAATACGCTGATTCGGTGAGCGAGTTTATTAGCAAGTGCATCGGTGATGTTGTACCCACAGCGTCTATTAAAACATTCCCAAACCAGAAACCGTGGCTTGATGGCAGCATTCGTGCAAAACTGAAAGCGTGAACCACTGCTTTTAATCAGGGCAAGGTGACCGGAAACATGACCGAATACAAAGTGTAGCCATTCCCTCCGCATAATGGTTAAGCCAGCCCCACCCATCTCTTTAAGGATTCACATGTGAGGTCGTGCTAAAGGTAACGTAGTGTGGTAAAGATTAAGACTAAAAGTGGTAAAAGTAGTAGCCTATAATAAGGAAAAATTCCACATAAACAGGAAGTGTAATATTTTATAAATATTAGATGATGTTTACCCAGAAACACTTTCCTAAATTGTGAAAGAAATGCTATAACCCCCATCCACATCTTGCCAAGTGGATGGGTCTCTACAGAAGGTGTAAACGGTACAGCGAAATGGTTACTTGCATAGTAGCAATATCAAAAATAGATAGTGTCAATATAAAGAAAATATAACAAGTGGCAATGCCATTAGAGAAATAACAAAATAATATACAGTATGTATAAGAACAATAACAATATCATTGATACTGCTGATAGATGAGGTAGTTATATGCATACAATCAGGGGTAAAGTGGATGAGCAGCAGGATAAATAAAAAAAAAATAGTAGCAATGTATGGTGTGTGTGGTAGGAGAGAGTCATGTGAATGTGCATAGAGGTACTGTAGATAGTCCAGATGACTGGGAACTCTCCCCCAGTGATGAACTGATCCATCCGAACACCGCATGAACAAGAAAATCTATGTTCGGAGAGCCTGTTTCTGTCCTGCCCTTGACTTTGGTGCAGGGCATGTGATGTCCATAGCCTCTTTGTCACAAAACTCCTTGATTTTCTCAAAAAGATGTGCTTGTCTAGTTGTGTCCAGTCCAGGTGGTGCTTGTACAGGCAGACCATCTATGGGAGCAAGGATGTCTAGTTGTGTCCAGTCCAGGTGCTGCTTGTACAGGCAGACCATCTATGGGAGGAAGGATGTCTAGTTGTGTCCAGTCCAGGTGCTGCTTGTACAGGCAGACCATCTATGGGAGGAAGGATGTCTAGCTGTGTCCAGTCCAGGTGCTGCTTGTACAGGCAGACCATCTATGGGAGGAAGGATGTCTAGCTGTGTCCAGTCCAGGTGGTGCCTGTACAGGCAGACCATCTATGGGAGGAAGGGTGTCTAGTTGTGTCCAGTCCAGGTGGTGCCTGTACAGGCAGACCATCTATGGGAGGAAGGATGTCTAGCTGTGTCCAGTCCAGGTGGTGCATGTACAGGCAGACCTTCTATGGGAGGAAGGATGTCTAGTTGTGTCCAGTCCAGGTGATGCCTGTACAGGCAGACCATCTATGGGAGGAAGGATGCCAGCGTTATGCAGCAGCTGAAACCTGGTCCCGACTGAGTCCGAGCACTCCTTGGCGTCAACACCACTGCTTTTGTCACGTGAGGTGGCAGAAACTTTCCACCAAAGTGTTTGTGTCCTGGGTGGCGTCCTGGTAATACTATTGCATTATCCTCTGCGTAGTTGTTGAAGTTCACAACTCGCTGCAAGTCCTCATGTTTCAGGTGTAACCTGTGCTTGCTTGGGCCAGCTCTTTTTGATGGGACGCATTAGAACATTCTCCTTGTATGACTGGTGATGGAGAGTCAGGTGTGTTCTACTGATGATGAGACATTCCAGACAAATATTTTAGCATTATTTTACGTAATCATCGTCAGACACCTCGCTAGCTTCGTGGGTTAGGGTTAACCCTAATCACCTGGCAAAGTGGAGTCTTTTATTTAATTGTTGCTTACTGGAAAATACTCTTTCAAAATTAATGGAAGAGACAGCATTCAGAGGTCAAGACTGCACTGCTCTGAGACAAGCATGGGGACTGGTCTTGATAAATCAATTAGATTTTTATTTTCACAATCTCTGTTTGGGTATTGGTTAGACTAATTAGAGTGTGGAAATGTTAGGATTATTTTGCTCATACTGTAGCCTACTCCCGACCGGTCACGTTGTATAGCACCATTATGGGCTATTAGCAGGACAATAGATACTTTGTGCAAGGCAGTTGATCAGCATTAAAAACTTTGTGGATGGGGCCTCCAGAGTGGTGCAGTGGTCTAAGACACTGTATTGCTACAGCCGCTGGTTCGATACCCGTGTCGGCTGCGACCAGGAGACCCATGAGGCGACGGTGGGCTTTTGGTTTCTCTCCCTCTAAAAACAGGAATCAATAATTCTAAATAACAAACTGACTTTACTTACAAATTAGTAAGAATGTCTCACCCCATGTTCAAGAATGGCCTTTTTCTCGCTCACTTTAGGTTATTTGAAAACGAAATCTCCAAAATA
>NC_042977.1:52656003-52668503 GCF_901001165.1 Salmo trutta
ATCTGGATGGAGCTGTGAATGGTAGGGTTTGGTAATCCGATGTATAATCAAAGTGGTCCAAGAGCTTCAGAGCTCTATGATACCTGTAGATGTCCCTCTGGAGGTCCCCATAGTCCGAATGCAGTGGTGTGGGGATAAAAGTGAGTCCCCTCTCCAGCAGCCGAGTCTCAGAAGGTGATAAGTGGAATGTGGATGAAAGATTAAGGATGTTTGTGTCTTGGTGGAGGGGCTGTGATGTAGGCATACCCTCCCCCACTATTTTAGCTGTTCCATCCAATGTTGGAGTATTTTTGCCCCTGTGTCTGGTGTCCAGTGTATGTTATCTTTCTCTGTGTGGAAATCTAAATGGTGGATTTCTAATAGGGGGTTGTAGTGTGTGGCGATGTGTGAATTAATATATTTCAACATGGTTTGTTGTTTCTCTGACAGGTGAGGAGAGTAGTTAATGATGGGGAAGTAAATGGTTGCATTGGGATACATCACTGTTGCTTTACTGTGGAGTGATTGCAGTTGTCCTATGGGTGTTTGTTTCTGTGTTTGATCTTTGTTGTTCAGGCCCAGAGACAGCACAACCACCTTGGTGTTAGGATTTGGGGTAGATTTTGCCAATACCCCAGTAATGTGGTGGAACTGTGCTCCAGGATAACTGTCAATTTGGATGTGTTTGTACGGATGGTAGGGTATTCTTTTCAAGTTTGAATCTCCAATGATGGCAATCGGTTTGAGAGATTTTATTTTCCAGTCATAAATTTTTCTATTGGTCATATCATGTCTAGTTGGCTGGTACAAGAATGGGGGGGTGGCTGGGGATGTTGGGGTAGAGTGTCTAGGTGAAGGCAGAGGGGAGAGTCTCACAGTGGGCTCTGAAAGAACCCTATTTTTTGGAGACAGACTAAGTGGGGTGGGTAAGAGGTATCTGGTGTGTGGAGAGGTAAGTATTGGGGAAGGTTCAGACAGGAAACTGTTGGGATTGATTTTCCCTTTGTTTTCTCCCATCATCACAACTTTTTCCACCTTTACTCCTCTTTCCATAATCACCGCCTCAGCAGGGTTAGGGTGTATATTTGGTTGAGCCTCTGTGGGAGCAAGAGTGGAAATGTTAGTTTCTGACCCAGAGAGGTCAGAAATGTTTAGATCGGATTGAATCGCTACATTGCTGATAATTGGTGTTTGGGGTGGTTGTGCGGTCTCCATTGCTCTAGTCAATGTGGGGGCACTCCAGGAGTCAAGTTGGCTGCAGGGTCTGTGTATCACCTGCGCCTGGACTGTGATGGTCTTGGTCTGGGCTATGGTGTGCTTTGTCTGTACCATAATTGACTGGAGAGTGGGAAATTCTTCCTCTCTAAGTTCAAAGTCTACTATGAATTCATCAAGGTCAGGTGGTGGGGAAGTGAACTGGGGGTAGGCAAGAGTGACCCTATTAGGAGTTGGGGAGGGTATGGGCGGTATGTTATCTGGAGCCTTAATCAATGTCGAAGCTACGGGTATGGAAACAGTTCCCCTTGAGGGCAAAACCAAACCTGGAGAAGATGTTGGTTTGTTACTGACAGACCTAGGGGACAAAGTTGGTGCTTTAATAGCTCCAAGTCTCGGTGCTGGTCGTTGTACCCTTACTAAGGGGGATTGAGTCAGCCTGGATGCCAGAGTGGATGGTAGTGTCTCGGCTAGGACGTGTGGGGAAGACCCTAAAGTTGGTAAGCTTGTCTTGGCTCTGGCTGTGGGACGTGAGGCTGAGGCTGGAGTAGATCGTCTGGCCTGTACTAAAACTGGGTTATTTTCAGTCTCGGGGGTTGTGATAGGAGAAAGGGAATGAACCCTGGTTACTGGTTCTGAAGCACTAGTGGATGGTGGGTCCTCTAACAGTGATTGCACTATGGGGACTGTAATGTCACGTAATTTGTGCTTGTACCTGTGTTGGGCCCAACGAACTGCTGTCTGGAAGGCACTATTGTTAAACGGAAAGCCTGTAGGGGATAGAGTGTTTAGTATTGCCTGGTAATGTTCATGCAAGATATGCATATTTGCTGACATCCAATTTTTTGTATTATCAGCTACTTTCTGCTTTGTCTCTATGTTGGGGGATGATGGTTTAATAAAGTCTGTGAGTTTAGTGACCTGTTTCATCATCCCCACTGGAAATGTCTGAGTGTTGAGTGCATGTTCAATGATTTGTTTGTGGTGTATAGCTTGTATCAGTTTGAAGTAGGTTTTAGTTGTGTGTTGAGTGGAAGGTGTGTTAGGCCTTATGTGTTGTACTGTAATGTGGGTGTTTGTCTCTCCCTCCTGCGGAAGGGTGTTCAAAACAGTGAATCCATTGCTAAGCATATTTAACCCAGCTAATGTTCAGTCACATACAAGATGGTGGTTGTTGAATTATGCTTACCGCCTTCTGTGGGTGATAGAGCCTGAAAAGAGGGGTATTAGCCCAGGTGGATGTTACAACCAATTTGACTGTTATACCGTTGAAGTGGTGGATTCCTTTAAAGTTTTATGGATTCATTATCCTTTTTGTGTCGGCTGGGAGCGACCCAGGTAGCTTATGTTGTTCGTTGTCTTCTTATCTTCTTAATTTCTGGATTGTCTTTTTAGGTTTTCAGTTGTTGGTTCTTCAGTTGTCTTCGGTTGTTAGTTCTTAAGTTGTATCTTGTTTCCTCCCAATAGCTGGATTAAAATGTACCTTTATTATTAAAAGAATATAATACAAATTTTCAAAAAGCAAATTTCAATGAATTCACTGTGTCAAACGAAAAGGGAAAAAAAGCCTGACGTTTCGCATGTATAATGCTTCTTCAGAGGCTAAGGAGAGCTGTCTTTGAGGAAGGGATATAAATCCCATTTGAAAGGGAAGGGGGGAGGGTTCTCAACCAATTACACGAAGGCTATTGGTTCATATTGGCCTCTGTTATTCTTTTTGGAAGAGTGATATGTCCTAATTCTAATGTGTCCTAGTCTGATTGGATCTTAAGTAAGTGTTTGCTAGTATGCTAGGTTGAGAGGGCATAGGTCAAGAATGTTTAGGCTGATGTGTCAATGTCTGATTGGTCCTAGGCTGATATTGGCTAGTATGATAGGTTGAGAGTCCAAGGGAACCCAGTAATATCAAAAAATAGAGGGGAAAATAGAGTAAAACTCTACATAAAGGAAAAATAAGAGAGAGAAAAAAAAGGAGGGGGAGGGGGAGACATTAAAGTCAATATATATTGTAAGAACAATGATTCTCTCCCATCCAATCTGGGTATTGTGAGAAAGCACACCATTGTTCTTTTTTAAGGATCTATTTAAGATAATGAAAAAGTTCTAAAATTGAAAAATAAGAGTTATCCTGCGATAGGATAGAATGTACCTGCATAGAAGGGAAATCTATCTAGAAAGGAATCATAAAATACACCAAAATGCCTGCCGAATCTACCTGGGTTCTAGTGGGTACGGTTATGTAAATCTGTGTAGGTGTTGCATCATGGGTCTGTCTATACGGAGGGAAAAACCATGAATGGAATCCATGTCTTTGTCCGTGACTACCATCAGGAGGGGTACTTGCTAGGTTGTAAAAAACAGCAGCAATCAACCAGAAAGCCAGAAAACTGTTAAAAAAAGTTAATAAAATAAATAAGATTTGTATCATTCCAGTCAAAATTTATCCCTACAGAAGCTTGTTAGTAAGTCAGCTTTCTGGAGTGCAATGTTTCCTTTATCATGAGCGAATGGTAAATGTATGTTTGATCTTGCCAATAGGTGGAGCTTTGTGTATTGAATATATATAAAAAGAATCTACAGGATAAAAAAGCTTAAAACTTTGATTTCTGTAGAGTCTGAAGCCAAGAATTCACCAAGAGTTTGTCCTTAAAGTAACCGTAGAGGGGGTGGACAGAAAATGTATGAAATAAAACTGTGACAATAAAACATGCAATAAGAGTTGTACTGATTATTCTGCGGGGTCCCGGGCCGATAAGTGGGAGCGATGGCACTGGCTAGGTTAGGTTTAAGAGGGTTTATGTTTGTGTTGGTGTCAAACCTTAGGTTGCACGGGCCTATTGCACCCCCTACCGGTCCGGAGAAAGTGGGAGGGCATGAGAGACTGAGCGCTCCGAGGGGCCATCCACAACAATTCAAAAGTAGGAGGAGGACAATCATCCAAAAACCACCTGGGAGTAAAATGTTTAACCTTAAACCAAATTTCATATAAAATCACATTAAAACATGCATACCAGATCAATAGGCAACTAAAAAAGAAAAATTGGATTTCCTTTAAAAGTTGAATAAATAATCAAGTAAATAAGATGAAGGAATCACCTGTCATGTTAAAATGTATAATATAATAAAACTCAGCACCAAATACAAAAAAAGACACCACCAGGTTCAGCAATCAAATGCTTCTTTTTTATTATTTTAACCTCCTCCTCGTTCCAGTGGTCCCTCCAGCCCTCTTAATTAGCTCCCCACCCCCTCCCACTATTAGTGTTTTCTATCATTCCTTAATGTTCATGCCCAGTGGAGCCAAAGTATTAAGTTTTGAAATCCACCTGGATTCGGCCGCTTTCCTCTGGCCTGTGGTCCAGGTGGATTTCATCTCCAGACCGGTAATACGGAGGGAGGTGGTTGGATGGGTTTGAAAGTGTTGGACCAGGTGTGTTTGTAAGATGTTTTTTACAATTGTGTAGAGGTGCTGTTTGAGGCGTGTCAAGACTGTGTGACCGGTTTCTCCTATATAAATGTTATGGCATAGTGTGCATGTTATGGCATAGACAATATTAGTGCTTTGAATGGTCATCAGTTGTGAGATAGGACTGGAGGTTTGTGCATGTGGATTTTGAATGTGCGAAAGTTGTCTATAATACTGTTGTTCAATGGGTAGTTTAGGAGTGGGTTTATTGGAAAATTTTGCAAAAATTAAGAGATCCCTTAAGTTGGGGTTTCTGCGGAAAGCTGATATGGGTCTGAATTCCTGAAGTGGGGGAAATGTGCGTTGTGTTTGGGTGAAAGCGGCTTTCAGTCTGGAGTGAAGGAGTCTGTTTACGTCAGAGAAGGTGCTGATAATGGGTATAATGTGGGGTTCTGTGTCTGTTGGGGGAGTGGGAGCAGGGGGTCTGGGAAAGGTCTGAGGGTGGAGGACAGGGATAGGATGGGGGGGATAGGGATACGGACCCAGAATCGGGAAAGGGATAAGGATGGGCGTGGGCTGTTCGCCCAGGTCAGGAGTCAGTACCAGGTCCAGAGTTCTAGCGGGAGCGTTATGAAGGTTAAGGTTATGGTTAGGGTTAGGGTTAAGGTTAAGGTTAGGGTTAAGGTTAGGGTTAAGGTTAGGGTTAAGGTTAGGGTTAAGGTTAAGGTTAAGGTCAGGGTTAAGGTTAAGGTTAGGGTTAGGGTTAGGGTTAAGGTTAGGGTTAGGGTTAAGGTTAAGGTTAAGGTTAAGGTTAGGGTTAAGGTTAAGGTTAGTGTTAGAGGTAGGGTTAGGAGGATCAGGCAATCTGTTTTGGGGGAAGCCCGCCAGTGTGTTAGCCTTTATGTACCTCAGTGATCTCTTTGAATATCCCCTCTTCCTCAGTGCACTAAAAAGAGTCTGTGTGGCTAGATGAAAGTCTTTCTGTTGTGTACATAGTCTATGGAATCGAATGAGTTGTGATTTTACAATACCAGTGAATGTATGTTTTGGGTGATAACTGGACTTGTGAAGTAAGGCATGTGTGTCTGTGTCTTTAAAGTATACTTTTGTTTGTAAAGAGACTATGTGTGTGTCAGTATCTGGAAAGAATATAGTTGTATCCAGGAAGTTGATTGTATGTTGGTGAATGACATATTTAACAGTTATGGTCGGATGATGATTATTGAGTATTTCGATGAACGTTTTGAAATGTACCAGATCGTGTTCCCACACTCCGAAGATATCATCCAGGTATCGTCTATAAAACATGGGACGCAATGGGCATTTATCTAAGGCTGTCAACTCCCAGTCAGCCATATAAATATTAGCATAGGCTGGGGCAAACTTTTTACCCATTGCCGTCCCATGAATCTGTAAGTAGTGTTTATTATTGAATGTGAAGTCATTGTTTCTTAATCCAAGTTCTAGAAGCTGTAGGAGGTGTGAGTCTGGTCTGTCTGGATCTGGGTATCTCCGGAGTGCAGATTTCACTGCTGCTAAACCTGACAAGATATCTATGTTAGTGTAAAGAGAATCTATATCTATGGTGAAAAGGTATGCATTTGCTGGGACTGGAATGTTGTGAAGAGTGTCTATGAAGTGGTATGTGTCCTTCAGGTAGCTGGGGTGCCTTTGTGAAATGGGGTTGAGGAAGTAGTCAATAAACTCCGCTGCTGGCGAGGACTCACTCCCACAGTCCGACACAATAGGTCTTCCCTTCGGGACCTCAAAAGGGACTGTCCAGGTATCTGGTGTTTGATGTATCTTAGGGAGGAGATAGAAGAGTCTCTGTCTGGGTAAGTCTGGTCCATCTAGATATTCCTTTTGTCTATATGTAATGTATTTATTTTTATAAAGATCTGATATTATCTGTCTAATTTTTATTTGTGTCTGGATCTGTGTAGAAGCAGGGATAGAAGTATAGTGTTGTGTGTTAGAGAGTTGGCGGTGGGCTTCAAAGAGGTACTGTTGGTTGTCCATAATAATTA
Organism: Salmo trutta; assembly: GCF_901001165.1. NCBI lineage: Eukaryota > Metazoa > Chordata > Actinopteri > Salmoniformes > Salmonidae > Salmo > Salmo trutta. Next base: position 52,662,631 of record NC_042977.1, read on the forward strand.
TCTTTGAGCCTTTGTCTGCTGGTTTTATGGTTATATGTTTGTGTTTCCTTAATTTAGCTATGGCTTGTCTTTCTTCTACTGTGATATTCTGCTGTGAAGTTATGGTGGCGGTATGGAATTCTCTGATGATGTGTGTGTTGGTTTTAATGAGTTTCCTAATGGGTGCTGATATTGTCTGTGATTTTGGTTCCCATCTGGATGGAGCTGTGAATGGTAGGGTTTGGTAATCCGATGTATAATCAAAGTGGTCCAAGAGCTTCAGAGCTCTATGATACCTGTAGATGTCCCTCTGGAGGTCCCCATAGTCCGAATGCAGTGGTGTGGGGATAAAAGTGAGTCCCCTCTCCAGCAGCCGAGTCTCAGAAGGTGATAAGTGGAATGTGGATGAAAGATTAAGGATGTTTGTGTCTTGGTGGAGGGGCTGTGATGTAGGCATACCCTCCCCCACTATTTTAGCTGTTCCATCCAATGTTGGAGTATTTTTGCCCCTGTGTCTGGTGTCCAGTGTATGTTATCTTTCTCTGTGTGGAAATCTAAATGGTGGATTTCTAATAGGGGGTTGTAGTGTGTGGCGATGTGTGAATTAATATATTTCAACATGGTTTGTTGTTTCTCTGACAGGTGAGGAGAGTAGTTAATGATGGGGAAGTAAATGGTTGCATTGGGATACATCACTGTTGCTTTACTGTGGAGTGATTGCAGTTGTCCTATGGGTGTTTGTTTCTGTGTTTGATCTTTGTTGTTCAGGCCCAGAGACAGCACAACCACCTTGGTGTTAGGATTTGGGGTAGATTTTGCCAATACCCCAGTAATGTGGTGGAACTGTGCTCCAGGATAACTGTCAATTTGGATGTGTTTGTACGGATGGTAGGGTATTCTTTTCAAGTTTGAATCTCCAATGATGGCAATCGGTTTGAGAGATTTTATTTTCCAGTCATACATTTTTCTATTGGTCATATCATGTCTAGTTGGCTGGTACAAGAATGGGGGGGTGGCTGGGGATGTTGGGGTAGAGTGTCTAGGTGAAGGCAGAGGGGAGAGTCTCACAGTGGGCTCTGAAAGAACCCTATTTTTTGGAGACAGACTAAGTGGGGTGGGTAAGAGGTATCTGGTGTGTGGAGAGGTAAGTATTGGGGAAGGTTCAGACAGGAAACTGTTGGGATTGATTTTCCCTTTGTTTTCTCCCATCATCACAACTTTTTCCACCTTTACTCCTCTTTCCATAATCACCGCCTCAGCAGGGTTAGGGTGTATATTTGGTTGAGCCTCTGTGGGAGCAAGAGTGGAAATGTTAGTTTCTGACCCAGAGAGGTCAGAAATGTTTAGATCGGATTGAATCGCTACATTGCTGATAATTGGTGTTTGGGGTGGTTGTGCGGTCTCCATTGCTCTAGTCAATGTGGGGGCACTCCAGGAGTCAAGTTGGCTGCAGGGTCTGTGTATCACCTGCGCCTGGACTGTGATGGTCTTGGTCTGGGCTATGGTGTGCTTTGTCTGTACCATAATTGACTGGAGAGTGGGAAATTCTTCCTCTCTAAGTTCAAAGTCTACTATGAATTCATCAAGGTCAGGTGGTGGGGAAGTGAACTGGGGGTAGGCAAGAGTGACCCTATTAGGAGTTGGGGAGGGTATGGGCGGTATGTTATCTGGAGCCTTAATCAATGTCGAAGCTACGGGTATGGAAACAGTTCCCCTTGAGGGCAAAACCAAACCTGGAGAAGATGTTGGTTTGTTACTGACAGACCTAGGGGACAAAGTTGGTGCTTTAATAGCTCCAAGTCTCGGTGCTGGTCGTTGTACCCTTACTAAGGGGGATTGAGTCAGCCTGGATGCCAGAGTGGATGGTAGTGTCTCGGCTAGGACGTGTGGGGAAGACCCTAAAGTTGGTAAGCTTGTCTTGGCTCTGGCTGTGGGACGTGAGGCTGAGGCTGGAGTAGATCGTCTGGCCTGTACTAAAACTGGGTTATTTTCAGTCTCGGGGGTTGTGATAGGAGAAAGGGAATGAACCCTGGTTACTGGTTCTGAAGCACTAGTGGATGGTGGGTCCTCTAACAGTGATTGCACTATGGGGACTGTAATGTCACGTAATTTGTGCTTGTACCTGTGTTGGGCCCAACGAACTGCTGTCTGGAAGGCACTATTGTTAAACGGAAAGCCTGTAGGGGATAGAGTGTTTAGTATTGCCTGGTAATGTTCATGCAAGATATGCATATTTGCTGACATCCAATTTTTTGTATTATCAGCTACTTTCTGCTTTGTCTCTATGTTGGGGGATGATGGTTTAATAAAGTCTGTGAGTTTAGTGACCTGTTTCATCATCCCCACTGGAAATGTCTGAGTGTTGAGTGCATGTTCAATGATTTGTTTGTGGTGTATAGCTTGTATCAGTTTGAAGTAGGTTTTAGTTGTGTGTTGAGTGGAAGGTGTGTTAGGCCTTATGTGTTGTACTGTAATGTGGGTGTTTGTCTCTCCCTCCTGCGGAAGGGTGTTCAAAACAGTGAATCCATTGCTAAGCATATTTAACCCAGCTAATGTTCAGTCACATACAAGATGGTGGTTGTTGAATTATGCTTACCGCCTTCTGTGGGTGATAGAGCCTGAAAAGAGGGGTATTAGCCCAGGTGGATGTTACAACCAATTTGACTGTTATACCGTTGAAGTGGTGGATTCCTTTAAAGTTTTATGGATTCATTATCCTTTTTGTGTCGGCTGGGAGCGACCCAGGTAGCTTATGTTGTTCGTTGTCTTCTTATCTTCTTAATTTCTGGATTGTCTTTTTAGGTTTTCAGTTGTTGGTTCTTCAGTTGTCTTCGGTTGTTAGTTCTTAAGTTGTATCTTGTTTCCTCCCAATAGCTGGATTAAAATGTACCTTTATTATTAAAAGAATATAATACAAATTTTCAAAAAGCAAATTTCAATGAATTCACTGTGTCAAACGAAAAGGGAAAAAAAAGCCTGACGTTTCGCATGTATAATGCTTCTTCAGAGGCTAAGGAGAGCTGTCTTTGAGGAAGGGATATAAATCCCATTTGAAAGGGAAGGGGGGAGGGTTCTCAACCAATTACACGAAGGCTATTGGTTCATATTGGCCTCTGTTATTCTTTTTGGAAGAGTGATATGTCCTAATTCTAATGTGTCCTAGTCTGATTGGATCTTAAGTAAGTGTTTGCTAGTATGCTAGGTTGAGAGGGCATAGGTCAAGAATGTTTAGGCTGATGTGTCAATGTCTGATTGGTCCTAGGCTGATATTGGCTAGTATGATAGGTTGAGAGTCCAAGGGAACCCAGTAATATCAAAAAATAGAGGGGAAAATAGAGTAAAACTCTACATAAAGGAAAAATAAGAGAGAGAAAAAAAAGGAGGGGGAGGGGGAGACATTAAAGTCAATATATATTGTAAGAACAATGATTCTCTCCCATCCAATCTGGGTATTGTGAGAAAGCACACCATTGTTCTTTTTTAAGGATCTATTTAAGATAATGAAAAAGTTCTAAAATTGAAAAATAAGAGTTATCCTGCGATAGGATAGAATGTACCTGCATAGAAGGGAAATCTATCTAGAAAGGAATCATAAAATACACCAAAATGCCTGCCGAATCTACCTGGGTTCTAGTGGGTGCGGTTATGTAAATCTGTGTAGGTGTTGCATCATGGGTCTGTCTATACGGAGGGAAAAACCATGAATGGAATCCATGTCTTTGTCCGTGACTACCATCAGGAGGGGTACTTGCTAGGTTGTAAAAAACAGCAGCAATCAACCAGAAAGCCAGAAAACTGTTAAAAAAAGTTAATAAAATAAATAAGATTTGTATCATTCCAGTCAAAATTTATCCCTACAGAAGCTTGTTAGTAAGTCAGCTTTCTGGAGTGCAATGTTTCCTTTATCATGAGCGAATGGTAAATGTATGTTTGATCTTGCCAATAGGTGGAGCTTTGTGTATTGAATATATATAAAAAGAATCTACAGGATAAAAAAGCTTAAAACTTTGATTTCTGTAGAGTCTGAAGCCAAGAATTCACCAAGAGTTTGTCCTTAAAGTAACCGTAGAGGGGGTGGACAGAAAATGTATGAAATAAAACTGTGACAATAAAACATGCAATAAGAGTTGTACTGATTATTCTGCGGGGTCCCGGGCCGATAAGTGGGAGCGATGGCACTGGCTAGGTTAGGTTTAAGAGGGTTTATGTTTGTGTTGGTGTCAAACCTTAGGTTGCACGGGCCTATTGCACCCCCTACCGGTCCGGAGAAAGTGGGAGGGCATGAGAGACTGAGCGCTCCGAGGGGCCATCCACAACAATTCAAAAGTAGGAGGAGGACAATCATCCAAAAACCACCTGGGAGTAAAATGTTTAACCTTAAACCAAATTTCATATAAAATCACATTAAAACATGCATACCAGATCAATAGGCAACTAAAAAAGAAAAATTGGATTTCCTTTAAAAGTTGAATAAATAATCAAGTAAATAAGATGAAGGAATCACCTGTCATGTTAAAATGTATAATATAATAAAACTCAGCACCAAATACAAAAAAAGACACCACCAGGTTCAGCAATCAAATGCTTCTTTTTTATTATTTTAACCTCCTCCTCGTTCCAGTGGTCCCTCCAGCCCTCTTAATTAGCTCCCCACCCCCTCCCACTATTAGTGTTTTCTATCATTCCTTAATGTTCATGCCCAGTGGAGCCAAAGTATTAAGTTTTGAAATCCACCTGGATTCGGCCGCTTTCCTCTGGGTTAGGGTTAGGGTTAGGGTTAGGGTTAGGGTTAGGTTAGGGTTAGGGTTAGGGTTAGGGTTAGGGTTAGGTTTTGAATTGAAGTAGGGTTAAAAAGAGACTGATTTGTCTTGTGGTGCGCAGGCCTATTGCTGTGTACCCCTCCAATCTGAATAAATTCTACTGTTAAAATCCACTAGATTGACTCCTAAAAACCTATTCAAAACGTAAGTAGGTTAATATTGTTTCTAAAAATGATAGTCTGAGTGGTCATCTAGGACCATGAAGGAACTAAGCTGTTAAAATATACTAGATTGACTCCTAAAAACCTTTTCAAAACGTAAGTAGGTTAATATTGCTTCTAAAAATGATAGTCTGAGTGGTTATCTAGGACCATGAAGGGGCTAAGATGTTAAAATATACAAGGGATCAGGGGATAGATGCTTTATTAGTACATATGCACAGTTATAAGCCCATTTATCTATAAAAGTGCTATCAGGTCAAGTGCTGAGTTGTAAAAACAAATTCAAATACATACAAACAAAAGGAATAAAACTATTATAAATAAGCATGCACCTGTTGAATATAAGAAAAACCACACAAACTTTATTTATTGTGTTTTTTGTTTTATGGTGCATCCTTCTTCCCGCTCCTTGAGAACCCTGTAAACAAGTGCTGTCCCTTTCCATGGATCCTATCTGATCTGTTAAAACCGCTCATTCAGACCGCTGGGTGTAATTGTTTGTAGGTCTCTTATCCACCTACGTTCCACTGCCTTTCGCCGCCCACTGGTCCACCCAGAACACGACTGTAATCCTGATATATTGAGGTAGGTGACGGGGTGCTCCTGGAAATGAGTGACTAGTTCTGTGTGTAGATGGGCCCGTTTGATATTGTATAGATGTTGTTTAAGTCTATTTTCTATTGTATACTGAGTTTCCCCAATGTAGTGTTTTTTGCAAAATGTGCACGTGATTATATATATGACATTTGGAGTGTAGAGTGAAATGGAGTCTAAAACTGGAGTGGAGGTCTTGCTGTATGAGTTTGAAATGAATTTTCTTTGTCTGAAGTGGGCCGTGTAGGGTTTGGGTGGTTGTGGGGGCTTGGTACTGTATTTAGCTTGGATGAGGATGTCTTGGAGACTCTTGTTCCTT
>NC_042977.1:52673503-52686003 GCF_901001165.1 Salmo trutta
CCATAAATCAGCCATGCCGGCCCCCATTGACTTGGGCCCGTAGTAGGGTGCTCTCAGGGTGGGTATGGAGGTCTCTATACCCTCGATAAGTATTTAAAACCGTTATAAAATTTCACCCCTGGTAACCCAAAATAAAACCAGGTGCCTGTAATACGGACACGTCCCCACCGAATCTTATAACTTCCATAAATCAGCCATGCCGGCCCCCATTGACTTGGGCCCGTAGTAGGGTGCTCTCAGGGTGGGTATGGAGGTCCCTATACCCTCTATAAGTATTTAAAACCGTTTTTAAAAAATGGTCCTGGTAACCCAAAAACATAGTGCAATTTCTGAGAAGAAAAACATAGCCGATTTCCTGAGAAGAAAAACATAGTCGTTTTCTGAGACTTTTTTTAAAAGCTATATAATTCCCTCTTGCTGTATCTCATTGAGTTGGGCCCTTAGGATGGTGCTCTAAGGGTGGGTATGTAGGTCCCTATACCCTCTATAAGTATTTAAAACCGTTTTTAAAAAATGGACCTGGTAACCCAAAATAAAACCAGGTGCACGTTTGGACTTAGTCTCCTGAGCGAAATGAAAAGTGGGCACTCTGTCACTTTTTTGACCAAAATCGGACATTTTCAAATAATGATTAAAAATACTTCCTGAGGGGCTAGAGTTCCCAAATTTGGCTCACACCCTCTCTCGTGATGGGTAACAATTAGCCCTAGTTTCTAAAAAATTCGGTTCCGGGAACTTTTTTTCGTAAACTTAAAACTCGATTTTCTATTATAAATTATAATAGAAAAACGGTTTAATTTATATGAAAATGGTCGTTTATATTTGTCCTTTCGTGCCCAAAAAACCCCGTCCGGATTGGAGTTGTACTTATCGATTTATTCAAGTTTAAAGTTTTTTTTGTAGTCCGATTTTTTCATACGGGAGTACAGGAGAAAAAATATACAGTGTGAGTGACACAGTGAAGATCGGTAAATCCCGTAGTACAGTCATTACACAGTCATGCCCGGGTGGGGCAGACAGGTACCGGCGCGAAATCAGAAACCTGGTTTTTGACAACATGACTTCCATGGCCTAGAAGCTCAGGGATAGTGGCAAACTACTAGTCCGATATAATAAATGCGAAACGGACACTTCTGAGGGTTGCTTGTCCCTCGGAACCATGGTAGTTTGGTCCATATACCTTCGGCGACCGATTGATGGCTACTACTCAGGCCGAATAGGTAGAGCTTTACGGACACTTTTGAGGGTTGCTTGCCCCTCAGAACCATGGTTCCTTTGGTCCATATCCCTTCGGCGACCGATTGTGAGTTACTACTCAGGCCGAATAGGGAGAGCTTTATGGACTCTTTTGAGGGTTGCTTGCCCCTCAGAACCGTGGGTACTTTGGACCTTATCCCTCCGGCGCCCGATTGGTCCTAAGTATTGATCCAATTTTCCCAGCTTGGTGGTGGGAGGATATTGAGCTCTGTCCTGGGCAGGTGCTCTATCCCAGCTATCACCTTGTGGGTTTGGGTCCTCCATGACCATAGTTCTTGTCCCAGCTTGCCACACGTTGCGTATCCATGGTTGTCCTCTGTTGTCGAGCCTGTTTTACATCTTCTGACCGATTTGCAATCTATTTCCACCTGGGAGGGCCCCTGTCGGCCGGCCATTGGTCGGTGTTCAGACGGACGGTTCCTCCCGCCCCATGTGGAATTGCCTCTATCGGGGGAGCCCCTGTCGGAGACGGTTATCCCCGCCTTGATGACAAGCTTCAGCCGCGCTCCGTTCGTGCGAGATCTAGCCGACCCGTCTGTCTCAGTGGTTCTACACTGGTGTTCCGGTTCGGGGAGTGGAGTACCCAGGTAGCGATGCCTGCGGATGACGTTCACCCATGCCGTACCGGCGCCAGAAACACATGTATTTCTCAAACCCTGTCTTTTATCCCCGTTGATGGCGTTCCGAATAAACCCTCCAGCTAAGACAAGATACCTGATTAAGCGGTGCCCCGGCACCTGTGGCTCCGGCCATGGGCAGTTCAGGGCCTCCCGCTGGGCGCACGGTGGATTGACCTAGGGCCTCCTCCCGTCACGGGATAGGAGTGTTCCCTGGCTGTTCTCTGCTTAGTGTGCCCGGGTACAACCTCTATGTTGTGAGTGGCTACCTGGTTGATCCTGCCAGTAGCATATGCTTGTCTCAAAGATTAAGCCATGCAAGTCGAAGTACACACGGCCGGTAAAGTGAAACTGCGAATGGCTCATTAAATCAGTTATGGTTCGATTCCGGAGAGGGATCCTGAGAAAAATAGCTACCACATCCAAGGAAGGCATTAGGGGTGCAAATTACCCCGTACCGACACAAACCAAACTCTGCTGTGGGTCGGGTAGGGTAGGGGGCTCACGCCTCCCGCCTCTCCCTTCCCTTGGAGCGGGTGAACTGGTCCTAGCCCGGTTTCCCGCAGTTCCTTTTTGCCTGGGATGCGCCCGACTGGCTCCATCCCCTTTCCCCGTTAGGCACGGCTAGATGACGCACCGATGGGTGGGTGTGTAGGCCGCTACCGAGGGGGACTGGGGGTGTCCAGTGAACCGGGACTTCCCGAAATGGTCTCACATTTTTAAGCGGCTTGAGTATCACCCAGTATCCTCGCGCGGCACTGGGAACCCAGTCAACCGCTCTGCGCCCCGGCGCAGGCGGGGGTTTAATGTCTCCCCGGCCCCACCGGCGCTTCGGCGACGGCGGCAGAGGAGCACCCGGAGGCCCCCATAAAGTTAAACCAACCTGTCTTTGAACTATGACCTCTCGCTCTGGCGAAGGGCGGGCGGAGGAAAGGAGGGAAACCTCCCAACTCCCGACCCGTATTGAAACACGGACCGATGAGACTAACGCACGCGCAAGTCAGAGGGTTTTCTCCGAACACACCCCGTGGCGCAATGAAAGTGAGGGCCGGCGCGCGCCGGCTGAGGTGGGATCCCGGCCCTATGGGGTCGGGCGCACCACCGGCCCGTCTCGCCCGCTCTGTCGGGGAGGTGGAGCGTGAGCGCGTGCGATAGGACCCGAAAGATGATGAACTATGCCTGGGCGGTCCTGACGTGCAAATCGGTTGTCAGATCACCACGGTGAGCATGGAAGCTGGGCGGGAAACCCGAGAGAGGGACCCAAGCCCTGGAAAGAGTCGCAGTTCCGGCGGCGTCCGGTGAGCTCTTGCTGGCCCTTGAAAATCCGTAAGAGAGGGTGTAAATCTCACGTCGGGCCGTACCCATATCCGCAGCAGGTCTCCAAGGGCAACATCCTCTGGCATGTTAGAACAATGCATGTTAAGGAAAGTTGATCAGTCAGATCCGTAACTTCAGGGTAAAGATTGGTTCTAAGGGCATGGCAGGGCTGGGTAGGTCGAGCAAGGGTGTGAAATGAAGCTGGGCTCGATTCATGCTGATCTCCCCAGAAAGGTGCTCGTCGGACCCAGTAACAAGGGTAAGGGATCTCCGGCGGGTTGCCATAACCGGAGCCTAGCAGGTGACTTTCGTATGTAGCCTTCTAACCAATCTTTTTTGGGACGGAAGGCGTCTTCCTCCACCCCCCCCCTTATTTCTAACTGGTTACCAGGCGCACAGAGAAGGGCCAGGAGGCAGAGTCCAGAGGCCCAGAGAGAGAGTGGGCAAGCAGACTAAAAAAGGTGGGTACCCGGGTGCAAAGTACCACCAGCACCTGGTAATCCTGGTGTGGACTTAGTCTCTGAGTGGTAAGCTGCAGGGTGACCAGGTGCACGAAGGCCGTTTTGGATCACCAGGTGCACGAAGGCCGTTTTGGGTCACCAGGTGCACGCGGTTCGTAACAGCGGGGCTATATGCTTTAGTGTCCGAGGAAGGGTGCTTAAGTGTGGGTGCCCTGGTTCGCATGGTGTGCGAGGTTGTGGCGGGTATCCCCGGCTGGAGGTCATGCCCAGAGAGAGGGGTGTTGACCCGGTCAGTGAGTGAAGGCTAATGTGCCTGGAGGTCCAAGGCTCCAGGGAGTAAGCTCTACTCTCATGCCCGGAGAGATGGGTGTTCCCCGGAGAGTGGGTGAAGGCCATCACTACCTGGTAACCCAAAATAATACCAGGCCCACAGTTGGACATAGTGCAATTTCTGAGAATTTTTGGACTTAGTCATTTTTCAAGAAAGCTCTGTCACTAACTTACATTGCTGTTTAAAATGTCCAGTTGCGCCCTCTTGTGGAACATCCCGGGTGGGGGGTGTGTGAGAGGGGGGTATGGGGCCGCCTATAGGGTGCTCCCTATCCGGGCATAGTAGTTCGAGGGAGTAAGCTCTATTCTCATGCCCGGAGAGATGGGTGTTCCCCGGAGAGATGGGTGTTCCCCGGAGAGATGGGTGTTCCCCGGAGAGATGGGTGTTCCCCGGAGAGTGAGTGAAGGCCTAGAGGCCTGGAGGTCCGTAGTTCCACTGTCCTTAAGGGGGGCAGAGCAGTCAGCCTCTGTGGAGGTTGGCTGCTCTGTCCCCCTTTTTTTTGGCCTGGTAACCCAAAATAATACCAGGCCCACAAGATGTGTGGCCAATGCCCATACACACATGAAAACACTCATAAATGAGAAATGATCTATCCCAGTGACATGGGGCTCCAGTATGTATCTCACATAGATAGAAAGGTTATGTGTGTACCATTTAAAAGTATTTAAAACCATTCTGAAGACTTTTGAACTCAAAATAATACCAGCACATGATTTGGCCTGGTAACCCAAAAACACATGAAAACAGTCATAAATGAGAAATGATCTATCCCAGTGACATGGGGCTCCAGTATGTATCTCACATAGATAGAAAGGTTATGTGTGTACCATTTAAAAGTATTTAAAACCATTCTGAAGACTTTTGAACTCAAAATAATACCAACACATGATTTGGCCTGGTTACCCAAAAACACATAAAAACACCTATAAATCACTAATGCTTTATCCCAGTGACATGGGGCTCCAGTATGTATCTCACATAGATAGAAAGGTTATGTGTGTACCATTTAAAAGTATTTAAAACCATTCTGAAGACTTTTGAACTCAAAATAATACCAGCACATGATTTGGCCTGGTAACCCACAAACACATGAAAACAGTCATAAATGAGAAATGATCTATCCCAGTGACATGGGGCTCCAGAATGTATCTCACATAGATAGAAAGGTTATGTGTGGACCATTTAAAAGTGTTTAAAACAATTCTGAAGACTTTTGACCTCAAAATAATACCAGCACATGATTTGGCCTGGTAACCCAAAAGCACATAAAAACACCTATAAATCACTAATGCTTTATCCCAGTGACATGGGGCTTCAGTATGTTGATGACATAGTAGGAAGAGATATGTGTATACCCTTTAAAAGTATTTAAAACCGTTTTTTAAAAAAATGGTCCTGGTAACCCTAAAATAAAACATAGTGCAATTTCTGAGAAGTGAAACATAGCCAAATTTCTGACCAGTTTGGACTTAGTCATTTTTCTGAGACTTTTTTAAAAAGCTATATAATTCCCTCTTGCTGTACCTCATTGAGTTGAGGCCGCAGGATGGTGCTCTAAGGGTGGGTATGAAGGTCCCTATACCCTTTATAAGTATTTAAAACCTTTTTAAAAATTTAGACCTGGTAACCTAAAATAAAACCAGGTGCACATCCTACGGACACGTCCCCACCGTACCTTAAAACATCCATAAAACACTCAGTCTTCATCCCACTGACTTGGGATCAACGTGGGGTGCACCCAAAGTGGTGAAGGAGGTGGTTATGTCCTTTAAAAGTATTTAAAACCGTAATAAAAAAATGGTCCTGGTAACCCAAAAATAAAACATAGCCGATTTTGTGAGAAGAAAAACATAGCCAATATTGTGACCAGAGTCCTGTCTCTGAGTCGATTTTGAAAGCTCCATAAATTGTCCTATGGCGCCCTCAAGTGACTTTTTAAATGTACTTTTGCTATCAAATAACGGGCGTGGACATTGTATTACACGCTATATGTATTTAAAACCGTTTTAAAATTTCACCCCTGGTAACCCAAAATAAAACCAGGTGCATATATGCTACGGACACGTCCCCACCAAACCTTCAAACATCCATAAAACACTCATTCTTTATCCCACTGACATGGGACAGCAGTGGGGTGCTGAAACAGGGGTCCTGGGGGTGGTGATGGCCTTTAAAAGTATTTAAAACCTTTTTTTAAAATTTAGACCTGGTAACCCAAAAGCTACGGACACGTCCCCACCAAAACATAGTGCAATTTCTGAGAAGAAAAACATAGTCATTTTTCTGAGACTTTTTTGAAAAGCTATATAATTCCCTCTTGCTGTACCTCATTGAGTTGAGGCCGCAGGATGGTGCTCTAAGGGTGGGTATGAAGGTCCCTATACCCTTTATAAGTATTTAAAACCGTTTTTCAAATTTCACCCCTGGTAACCCAAAATAAAACCAGGTGCATATATGCTACGGACACGTCCCCACCAAACCTTCAAACATCCATAAAACACTCATTCTTTATCCCACTGACATGGGACAGCAGTGGGGTGCTGAAACAGGGGTCCTGGGGGTGGTGATGGCCTTTAAAAGTATTTAAAACCGTTTGAAAAATTTCACCCCTGGTAACCCAAAAGTAAAACATAGTGCAATTTCTGAGAAGAAAAACATAGCCGATTTCCTGAGCAGTTTGAACATAGTCATTTTTCTGAGACTTTTTTGAAACTTCCATAAATCAGCCAGGCCGGCCCCCATTGACTTGGGCCCGTAGTAGGGTGCTCTCAGGGTGGGTATGGAGGTCTCTATACCCTCAATAAGTATTTAAAACCGTTATAAAATTTCACCCCTGGTAACCCAAAATAAAACCAGGTGCCTGTAATACGGACACGTCCCCACCGAATCTTATAACTTCCATAAATCAGCCATGCCGGCCCCATTGACTTGGGCCCGTAGTAGGGTGCTCTCAGGGTGGGTATGGAGGTCCCTATACCCTCTATAAGTATTTAAAACCGTTTTTAAAAAATGGTCCTGGTAACCCAAAAACATAGTGCAATTTCTGAGAAGAAAAACATAGCCGATTTCCTGAGAAGAAAAACATAGTCATTTTCTGAGACTTTTTTAAAAAGCTATATAATTCCCTCTTGCTGTATCTCATTGAGTTGGACCCTTAGGATGGTGCTCTAAGGGTGGGTATGGAGGTCCCTATACCCTCGATAAGTATTTAAAACCGTTTTTAAAAAATGGTCCTGGTAACCCAAAATAAAACCAGGTGCACGTTTGGACTTAGTCTCCTGAGCGAAATGAAAAGTGGGCACTCTGTCACTTTTTTGACCAAAATCGGACATTTTCAAATAATGATTAAAAATACTTCCTGAGGGGCTAGAGTTCCCAAATTTTGGCTCACACCCTCTCTCGTGATGGGTAACAATTAGCCCTAGTTTCTAAAAAAATTCGGTTCCGGGAACTTTTTTTCGTAAACTTAAAACTCGATTTTCTATTATAAATTATAATAGAAAAACGGTTTAATTTATATGAAAATGGTCGTTTATATTTGTCCTTTCGTGCCCAAAAAACCCCGTCCGGATTGGAGTTGTACTTATCGATTTATTCAAGTTTAAAGTTTTTTTTTTGGTCATTTTTTTCATACGGGAGTACAGGAGAAAAAATATACAGTGTGAGTGACACAGTGAAGATCGGTAAATCCCGTAGTACAGTCATTACACAGTCATGCCCGGGTGGGACAGACAGGTACCGGCGCGAAATCAGAAACCTGGTTTTTGACAACATGACTTCCATGGCCTAGAAGCTCAGGGATAGTGGCAAACTACTAGTCCGATATAATAAATGCGAAACGGACACTTCTGAGGGTTGCTTGTCCCTCGGAACCATGGTAGTTCGGTCCATATCCCTTCGGCGACCGATTGATGGCTACTACTCAGGCCGAATAGGGAGTGCTTTATGGACATTTTTGAGGGTTGCTTGCCCCTCAGAACCATGGTTCCTTTGGTCCATATCCCTTTGGCGACCGATTGGGAGTTACTACTCCAGGCCGAATAGGGAGAGCTTTATGGACTCTTTTGAGGGTTACAAGCCCCTCAGAACCGTGGGCACTTTGGTCCGTATCACTTCGGCGACCGATTGGGAGTTACTACTCCAGGCCGAATAGGGAGAGCTTTATGGACTCTTTTGAGGGTTACAAGCCCCTCAGAACCGTGGGCACTTTGGTCCGTATCACTTCGGCGCCCGATTGGTGGTTACTGAACCAAATGCCTTCAAGGGCAGTACACTAATCTCTGAATCCGTATCAGAGTGCCTATTTTCAGGCATATTGACAAGTGTGTATAGCCCTGGAAGCCTATGAAAGTACCAGGGCATGGCTGTCTGGCTTTGGCATTATGCCCTAAGGATTTGGGCCGCCAAAGGGCCTTTAGGTTCCCAGGCACCTCTGGGGGAAAAAAAAACCAGTGAAGCCCCAGCGGGGCTCGAACACCGATCGTCAGATCGTAAGCCACAGCCGCTAACCCCACAGCCAACTGGGCTCTGACAAACAAAGACGCAACGAGGTGATCTTTATGGTCTAATTTCCAATCAGTCCAATTGGATTTTGTTGGGCCGCCAGGATTTGGGCCGTCAAAGGGCATTAGGGCCTATGGGTTTGGGCCTTCAAGGGCAGTACACTAATCTCTGAATCCGTATCAGAGTGCCTCTTTTCAGGCATATTGACAAGTGTGTATAGCCCTGGAAGCCTATGAAAGTACCAGGGCATGGCTGTCTGACTTTGGGCCGCCAGGATTTGGGCCGCCAGGATTTGGGCCGCCGAAGGGCATTAGGGCTCTGGGGGAAAAAATAAATGATGCGATCCCCAGCGGGGCTCGAACACCGATTGTCCTATCGTAAGCCACAGCCGCTACCCCCATGGCCAACTGGGCTTTGACGAACAAAGAGGCAACGAGGTGATCTTTATGGTCAAATTTCCAATCAGTCCAATTGGTCTGATATTGGCCCACACCTGGGGCTCATTAAGCCCTAGTTAGGGTTAGGTTGTTGTTTGGCGGAGCAAACAAAGAGACATACACGCACGCAGGAAGGCAGGAGAGAGAAGCTATGAACGGCAGACTAAGCCGTGATTGTGGGCTTTGTTCCAAGCGGAATATCGTGCGGATAGACCGACATTTCAAGTCTGTCCATGCACTTAAGCCTGCTACTATAGAATGGAAGCGTGCTATGCAATCTAGCCGGCGTTCAACTGAGAGACAGCAGCCCGAATCATGGCAGCCTAACAACGGTGTTGCACCGCGGCTGGAGCCCTGGGAGAACCCTGGATATTTGCAGTGTGTTGAAAGTGAGTTGTCCGTGGAGCTGCAGCTGGTAGACGAGGGTGAGCAGTCCGCGGTGGTGGATCAGCAGCTGCGGGACGAGAGTGAGCAGGCGGCGGCGACTGCGCCGGTGCAGTCAACCAGTCAGATCGGTGGTGAACCATGCTCGGAACCGAGGGAGCAAGGCTGCGTCATGGTGACTTCCACGGAGAGCGAGAGTGATGAAGGCGGCGGTGTGTCGTCCAGAATTGAAGGTTGGAGGAATGTAATTTTGACTGAATATGAACACTTTGCTATGGGTAAAAACCCTTCAGTTAAACGGATTGACAATAGTCGCACCAGTCTAGCCCGAGTACGACAATTCCTCCGCTATATGTCAGAGGGCAAGGCCGATGAAGGACTGTGTTCTCTGGATAACTACAGACGTGTGTCTGAGTGGTATGGTCAATGTGAAGACCGTTGTTTGGCACCATCCACGTTAAAAATGTATCGAGCCGATGTTCGAAGTTTCCTGAATTATCTTATTCAGTTCCGGCCAAAAGGTCTGCAGGCTAAAGCCAGTGGAATTCGAAAGGTGTTACTCTGCTTGGCAAAGATGGACAGGGATTCGCGGCAGAGCCAGGCAACACACAGGGCAAAATTCCGCAACCGCTGCAGGGACGAGGTGCTCAGCGCTGCAGAGTTAAGCCGGTTTGTTGAGCTAAGTAATCAAGCTATTCCTTCGGTGCTCAGTAGGCTGGAGGACCGAGCCACCTGCGCTGACAGACGTAGGTTTGCGGCTCTCATGTCCAGCCGGTTGGCCATCTTTAATGGCACTCGACGATCCCCAGTCACCATCTTCAGTGAGAGGGAATTTAATGAAGTAACCCCGGAAAGTGGGGGTTATCAGATGTGCATTTCAAGCCACAAAACGAACTATAGCTTCGGTGAGTGCAGAGTTGTTCTATCTGAGCAGGAATACACTTGGCTTAAACGATTCCATCAGATCAGGCCTAATCTGAGTGGAATCACCTCAGATACAGAACTCTTCTTTTTCACGTCCTGCGGTCAACCGTACGGCAATCTCTGTGAGTATGTGGGCCAGATATTTGCAGAGTTTGGCATTGGAAGTAAAGTCACCTTCGGTACAATTCGACGAAGCGTTGCTACATTGAACTTTAATCAAGGCTCGGTTACAGACCGGGGAACTGTGGCTGACCATATGTGTCATTCTCTGGAAACGCAGGCACGGTACTACCGGTACCATAATTTGCCTCGTAATGCCAGCCGAGCGCGGTCACTAATTGAGGGACAAATCAACCCATGATTCACTGATAAATAAAGAACATTTATTTGAAATTCACCCATGTCTTTGTGTGTCATTTGGTCATGGTTGAGAATGTATGGAGGCCTGAGGGTCTGAAATACCAGGGTGTTATGGGGTACCAGGTGCACTGAGCTGAAGAGACAGGCCGAGATAGAGGGCAGGTAGGTGGGCAGGCAGGGTAGAGAGAGTAAGCCCAGAGGAATGGAGATATGGAGCTCCCCAGTCCAATCCCCAGGTACACATGCTGGACTTAGTGCAATGAGAGAGAAGTATGACTCTATCATTGAATTATATTGGGTTACCAGGTGACCTTGGTGGGGGGTGTGGGGCCCCCCTATGGGGTCTCCCTAACCCCCCTATGGTGGTCTCAGAGTGGGCATGTAGGTCTGTATACCCTTTAAAAATGTCACACCTGGTAACCCAAAAATAAAACATAGTGCAATTTCTGAGAAGAAAAACATAGCCGATTTCCTGAGCAGTTTTGGACTTAGCCAAATTTCTGAGACTTTTTTAAAACTTCCATAAATCAGCCATGCCGGCCCCCATTGACTTGGGCCCGTAGTAGGGTGCTCTCAGGGTGGGTATGGAGGTCTCTATACCCTCGATAAGTATTTAAAACCGTTATAAAATTTCACCCCTGGTAACCCAAAATAAAACCAGGTGCACATATGCTACGGACACGTCCCCACCGAATCTTATAACTTCCATAAATCAGCCATGCCGGCCTCCATTGACTTGGGCCCGTAGTAGGGTGCTCTCACAGGGGTCCTGGGGGTGGTGATGGCCTTTAAAAGTATTTAAAACCGTTTTAAAAATTCACCCCTGGTAACCCAAAATAATACCAGGTGCATACGGACACGTCCCCACCAAACCTGAAAACGTCCATAAAACAGTCATTCTTTATCCCACTGACATGGGACAGCAGTGGGGTGCTGAAACAGGTGTCCTGGGGGTGGTGATGGCCTTTAAAAGTATTTAAAACCTTTTTTAAAATTTAGACCTGGTAACCCAAAAGTAAAACATAGTGCAATTTCTGAGAAGAAAAACATAGCCGATTTCCTGAGCAGTTTGGACTTAGCCATTTTTCTGAGACTTTTTTGAAACTTCCATAAATCAGCCAGGCCGGCCCCCATTGACTTGGGCCCGTAGTAGGGTGCTCTCAGGGTGGGTATGTAGGTCCCTATACCGTTTAAAAGTATTTAAAACCTTTTTTAAAATTTAGACCTGGTAACCCAAAATAAAACCAGGTGCCTGTAATACGGACGCGTCCCCACCGAATCTTATAACTTCCATAAATCAGCCATGCCGGCCCCCATTGACTTGGGCCCGTAGTAGGGTGCTCTCAGGGTGGGTATGTAGGTCCCTATACCCTTTAAAAGTATTTAAAACCTTTTTTAAAATTTAGACCTGGTAACCCAAAAGCGGCGGACGCGTCCCCACCAAAACATAGTGCAATTTCTGAGAAGTTTGGACTTAGCCGTTTTTCAGAGATTTTTTAAAAGCTATATAATTCCCTCTTGCTGTACCTCATTGAGTTGAGGCCTTAGGATGGTGCTCTAAGGGTGGGTATGTAGGTCCCTATACCCTCTATAAGTATTTAAAACCGTTTTTAAAATTTAGACCTGGTAACCCAAAATAAAACCAGGTGCACATATGCTACGGACACGTCCCCACCGTACTTTAAAACATCCATAAAACACTCATTCTTTATCCCACTGACTTGGGATCAACGTGGGGTGCTCCCATGGTGATGAAGGAGGTCCCTATACCCTTTAAAAGTATTTAAAACCGTTATAAAATTTCACCCCTGGTAACCCAAAAATAAAACATAGTGCAATTTCTGAGAAGAAAAACATAGCCGATTTCCTGAGCAGTTTTGGACTTAGCCAAATTTCAGAAGATTTTTTA
>NC_042977.1:52696003-52701003 GCF_901001165.1 Salmo trutta
TGAAATGCTAGTGCAGGGGGTAAGGGAGGCAGCCTTCTCGTAAGGCTCCTTCGACCCCCTCCTACAGTCCACCTACTTCAGGTGTCGACGGCATGTAAACAAGAGTTGCCTCGATACTGGGGACGCTCAACCCTCCCTATACGCCACCCATTAGGATGTGGTTCAAGTACACACGGTCTAAGATACAGAGGGAAACGTGCTAGGAACACACATACCATATGAGAACTAGAGAGGACATTACTAATAGATACAGGAGGACTACATTAGATTCTGCTACCCACTCATATGGGTCTAGAGCCCTCGCCCCATGTGAAGGCGGGGGGGGGGAAGGAGAGCGAGAAGGAGAGCAAACACGGAGAGAAGGGGTCTAACGACATCCTAGCCATTAGACGAGTCCTAGCTACTTGACAACCAGGGAAATGGCTTCGATGCGTTTCTCCTCCCAGAGTGACCAGACTGGGATACCAAAACTGGCACCTACGGTGGGCGTTTCCGGACACCGTCAGGTCGTGCGACCAGGATCTTCCACAGCCCTATGTTCCGGGGGCCCTGGGAGAAAAAGCTACGGGAAAGGAGATACACCGGTGTGGCCAAGTCAGACCCGCAAGCACAGGGCAGGCAAAGGGCAGGCGGGAGGGACCGAAACCGCACGAGAGGATATCTCCGACTTGAACGAACCCCGGTCTAGCCAGCCGAGAAAGCGCCGTCGCCTAAGTGAGTCTCAGCCCACAGGCCGGGATCCCCCCAGAGGGCCGGATGCGGAGGGGGACCCAGGCACTGTGGCGCCTCAGTGGGAGAGCGAATCAGGGACCTCCTCCGGGCCACCGGACAACGAAGGAGGGAGGGTCGTGTTGCCACCACAGCCAGTCCCTGCGGGGGGAGGAAAGAGAAAGATGCGTAACCCAGCCAGCTGCCCCAAGGAAGCGGAAATGGTAAAAATCCCCGTCCGAGACCTGAGGTGCGGGCGATGTGGAATGCCACTTGAGACCGTTGGGAAGGTAGTGACACACTACGCGGCGGCCCACCCAGCGGTACCAGTGGTGTTTGCCTGTCGAGTGTGCGGGAAGTCGAGCGAGAACAGCCACTCCATCTCCTGCCATGTCCCGAAGTGTAAAGGAGTGGTAGAGATCCGGATGGAACCGGACAGTGATTATACTTGTGGGCACTGTCCGAGAAGCTTTACAACGGCGGTGGGGCTGACCCAGCACAAGAGGCAGACACACATCGCTCGCTATGGCCAGGAAAAGGAGAGGGAGGTGACTATGAGAGAGAGGGAAAAGAACGAGACCAGGGCAGGATGGAGCGAGCGGGAAAAAGACGAGGTGACCCGCCTGGAGGGCGAGCTGGCTGAGGGGAAGCAGAAAAACAGGCAGATCGCCGAGAGCCTGGGAACAGGGAAAACCGCAGAACAGGTGAGGACTATAAGACGCAAACTGAGACTCGCGAAAACACGAAGTGACAGCCCCAAGGAAGCAGACGACAAGAGCGATCTTGTAGCGATGCTGTCCAAGCCCGGGACGCCATTAACGCCCCCGAAAGCTCTTCGAGAAATCCTCCGCAGAGAGCTGGAAGGGGGTGCCACCAAGGATGGTGTCCAAATTGGAGCGGTCAAATTGTCCCTAAGGGGGGTGGAGCAAGACCCAGCCTTGCTCAACACATCCGCCCTCGAACTGCAGCGGCTGCTGGGTGGGGCGTCGAGGGCCCAGAATCCGGGGAACCCAGCGGGTGAGCGCGAGACCACATTGCAAAGGGAAGGAGGGAGGATGGCCAAACAACTGACGTATGGAAGGGCGCAGCGGATGTTTCAGAGCAACCAACCTAGGCTTGCAAAGAGCATCCTGGATGGCAATGGAAAGGTGGCTGCTGCGGCGTCTCCACCGCTGGAGGTTGCTTCGGCATTCAAAAAGCGGTGGGAGGTGACAGAGAAGTACCTGGGTCTTGGACAGTTCACATCGAGGGGTGATGCGGATAACGATGAGTTTCGGTCGCCTATATCAGCAGACGAGGTACGTGAGAACCTGGGGGCAATTAAAAATGGTACAGCAGCTGGGCCAGATGGGATAACGAAGGCAGCGTTGCGCGAATGGGACCCCTCTGGTGCGAAACTGGCCGCCACCTTTTCCGTGTGGTTAACACTGGGCACCCTGCCGGAGGCATTCAAGAGGTGCAGGACAACCTTAATACCCAAGACTGATGACCCAATTCTACTCACCCAGGCGGCTGGGTGGAGGCCGCTTACCATCGGGTCGGTGGTCTTGAGGCTATACTCCCGTATCCTGACACACAGGTTGGCGAGGGCGTGTCCCATTAACCCTCGCCAGAGAGGATTTATCTCCTCACCGGGGTGCTCAGAAAACTTGATGATCTTGGGAGGTCTAATCAAGCGCAGCAGGGCAAAGGGCGAGACGTTAGCCGTGGTGTTGGTTGACTTTGCGCGTGCATTTGACTCAGTGAGCCATCGGCACATCTTGGAGGCTCTCGGGCAGAGAGGGCTCGACGAACATGTCATTGGAATCGTAGGTGACTCGTACACCGAGGTGACGACCACAATAACAGTCCACGGGGAGCGGACCACCCCCGTTGACGTGAGGGTAGGTGTCAAACAGGGAGACCCGATGTCTCCGCTGCTGTTCAACCTGGCCCTGGACCCAATGATTGACACCCTTGAACGCTGCGGCTCGGGGTACAAACTGGACGTTGAACAGATCACAACCTTGGCGTTCGCAGACGATCTGGTCCTGGTGAGCGGCTCTTGGGGGGGCATGGCGCACAATATCCGAATCCTGGAAGAATTCTGCCGTCTGACTGGGCTGAGAATTCAGCCCAAGAAGTGCCACGGGTTCCTCATTCAAAGGGTGCAGGACGTGCGACTGGTCAACCACTGTACACCCTGGATAATGTGTGGAGAACAACTGCACATGGTCGGGTCAGAGGAATCAGTTGCGTACCTGGGTCTGAGGGTGAGCCCACGGCAGGGCATTATGGAGCCAGAACCTGTCGAACGACTCCGTGACTGGATTAGCTCGATTGGGCGCTCGCCGCTAAAGCCTTCACAGAAGGTGAGGATGTTGAATGTCTATGCATTGCCGAGGATGGTCTACCAGGCGGATCACGGTGGGTTGAGGTCGAACGTCCTAACCGTGCTCGACGGGATGATCAGGAAAGCGGTAAAGGGGTGGCTGCACCTCCCAACGTGTACCTGTGACGGGCTGCTCTACTCGAAATGCCAGGATGGTGGTCTTGGCATAGGGAAGCTAGCCTATCAAATCCCGTCTATCCAAGCCAGGAGGGTCTACCGCCTGTGGCACTCCGGGGATGCCATTACGCGGCTAGTAACCCGCAGAACAGTCAAGCGAGAAGAGTATCTCGGGATGTGGCGGAGGGCCGGTGGGGATGAGGACAGCTTGCCCCCCCTGGAAGGAAGCGCGGAAGGGGCGGCGCAGTGTACAGAACCCACCGAGCCGGTGAGGCCAAAATGCCTAGTCACCCCTGACTGGAGGAAAGCAGAATTCCTGAGATGGCAGAACCTGACAGCGCAAGGAGTTGGGGTGCAGGTCTTTGGAGGAGATAGAAACAGCAATCACTGGTTGGCGAAGCCGGAAAAGTTGGGAGCCAGAGAGCGCCACTATATTGCAGCTCTCCAACTGAGGGCCAATGTATACCCAACTCGCGAGGCGCTGGCGAGGGGGGGGAGAGATGCAGAGAAAATCTGCCGCCACTGTCTATCTGAAACAGAATCCTGCTCGCACATTCTCGGGCAGTGCCCCGCAGTGAAGGATAGTCGTGTCAAGCGACATCACAAACTGTGTGGCCTGCTAGCAGATGAAGCCGAAAGCGCCGGATGGAACGTCACCAGGGAAATGTGCTGCAGGACCCGAGCGGGGGCACTGCGGCGCCCAGACCTGGTGTTCGTGAAAAATGGCAACGCTTTGGTGGTGGATGTTACGGTGCGGTACGAGATGGCCTATGACACGCTCGAGGTCGCGGCAGCCGAGAAAGTTGCCAGGTACACCCCAATTACTTCGTACGTCAAGACTGCCCTGAAAGTGAGGAAAGCAAAGGTGTTTGGCTTCCCACTTGGAGCGCGAGGCAAGTGGCCATCCAGCAATGGGCGGTTGCTACAGGCTTTGGGGGTGAGCGAGGGAAGGAAGAAACAGCTGGCCAAACTGTTCAGCAGGAGGGCGCTCCTGTACTCCTTGGATGTCCTCAGGGACTTCTATAGAACGGATGGGGAGGCAGAGGTCTCGGAAGACGAGGGCGGAGACAGCCTCCCCTAGGATGGCCGGAGGGCGCAGGTCGGAGGGAGCGGAAAACAAAAGTAGAAAATAAAATATACAAATACAAACCAAGAGAGGTGGTCAAATTAAACAGAAGCGATAAGCAACAACACATGGCTGAGAGTCAGAAATTGATAGAGGGCATAAAGGGAAGGATAAGCCTAGAAGGCAAGAGCAACTACACTTGGTCGATAGTTGGATATTGATAGAGGGGGGAAGCTACATGATAAACCTAAGGTATAGATTCACAACACATGGTGGACAATGGGACATTGATAGAGGGTAAAAGCGAAATAATGAAGATTGATAGAGGGCGCAAAGTGCAAGAGGGTGGGGAGGTGGGGGGCTCACGCCTCCTGCCTCTCCCTCCCCTCAATGCAGGTGGACTGGTCCTAGCCCGGTCCCCTGCAACTCCTCCTCGCCTGGGATGCGCCCGACTGGCTCCATCCCCTTTCCCCGTTAGGCACGGCTAAATGACGCACCGATGGGCGGGTGTGTAGGCCGCTACCGAGGGGGACTGGGGGTGTCCGGTGAACCGGGACTTCCCAAAATGGTCTCACATCTTTAAGCGGCTTGAGTATCGCCCCGTATCCTCGCGCGGCACTGGGAACCCAGTCAACTGCTCTGCGCCCCGGCGCAGGCAGGGGTTTAATGTCTCCCCGGCTTCACCGGCGCTTCGGCGACGACGCAGAGGAGCACCCGGAGGCCCCCTTAAGTTAAACC
>NC_042977.1:52706003-52708503 GCF_901001165.1 Salmo trutta
TAATGCTTTATCCCACTGACATGGGGCTTCAGAATGTTGATGACATAGTAGGAATAGATATGTGTATACCCTTTAAAATGATTTAAAACCGTTTTTAAAAAAAATGGTCCTGGTAACCCAAAAATAAAACATAGTGCAATTTCTGAAAAGTAAAACATAGCCGATATTCTGAGCAGTTTGGACTTAGTCATTTTTCAGAGACTTTTTTAAAAAGCTCTATAATTCCCTCTTGCTGTAACCCATTGAGTTGGGCCCTTAGGATGGTGCTCACAGGGTGGGTATGTAGGTCCCTATACCCTTTATAAGTATTTAAAACCTTTTTAAAAATGTCACACCTGGTAACCCAAAATAAAACCAGGTGCATATTTTACCGACACAGCCTAAAGATTTGGGCAGCCAAAGGGCATTATGGCTTTGGGCCTTTAATGGGCATTATGGCCTATGGCTTTGGGCCTTTAATGGGCATTATGGCCTATGGCTTTGGGCCTTCATTGGGCATTATGGCCTTGGGGCCTTTTTAGGTTCCCAGGCCCTGGGGGAAAAAGACCGGTGCGGTCCCCAGCGGGGCTCGAACTCCGGTCGTCAGATCATAGGCCACCGACGCTACCCCCATGGCCAACAGGGATTTGACGAAGAAAGAGGTAACGAGGTGAGCTTTATGTTCAATTTTCCCTTCAGTCCAATCGGTCTGACAATGGCCCACACCTGGGGCTCATTACTTCCTGGTTAGGGTTAGGCATTTGTTTGGTGGAGCACACAAAGAGAGACACACACGCACTCGGGAAGGCAGGAGAGAGAAGCTATGAGCGGCAGACTAAGACGTGACTGTGGGCTTTGTTCCAAGCTGAATATCGCACGGATAGACCGACATTTCAAGTCTGTCCATGCACTTAAGCCTGGTACTTTTAAATGGAAGAGTGCTATGCAATCTTGCCGGCTTTCAGCCAAGATACAGCGGCCCGAATCCTGGATTTGTACGCAGCCTAACAACGATGTTGCACCGCGGCTGGGAAGCAAGTTGTCCGTGGATCAGCAGCTGTTGGACGAGAGTACGCAGGCGGTGGCGACTGCGCCGGTGCAGTCAACCAGTCAGATCGGTGGTGAACCATGCTCGGAACCGAGGGAGCAAGGCTGCGCGGAGGCGACTACCACGGAGAGCGAGAGCGATGAACGCGGCGGTGTGGAGTCCGGAATTGAAGGTTGGAGAAATGTAATTTTGACTGAATATGAACACTTTGCTATGGGTAGAAACCCTTCAGTTAAACGAATTGACAATTGTCGTACCAGTGTATCCCGAATACGGCAATTCCTCCGCTATATGTCAGAGGGCAAGGCCGATGAAGGACTGTGTTCTCTGGATAACTACAGACGTGCGTCTGAGTGGTACGGTCAATGTGAAGACCGTTGTTTGGCACCATCCACGTTAAAAATATACCGATCCGATGTTAGAAGTTTCTTGAACTATCTTATTCAGTTCCGGCCAGGAGGTCTGCAGGCTAGAGTCAGTAAAATTCGGAAGTTGTTACTCTGCTTGGCAAAGATGGACAGGGATTCGCGGCAGAGCCAGGCAACACACAGGGCAAAATTCCGCAAACGCTGCAGGGACGAGGTGCTCAGCGCTGCCCAGTTAAGCCGATTTGTTGAGCTAAGCAATCAAGCTATTCCTTCGGTTCTCAGTAGGCTGGAGGTCCGAGCCACCTGCGCTGATAGACGTAGGTTTGCGGCTCTCATGTCCAGCCGGTTGGCCATCTTTAATGGCACTAGACGATCCCCAGTCACCATCTTCAGTGAGAGGGAATTTAATGAAGTAACCCCGGAAAGTGGGGGTTATCAGATGTCTATTTCCAGCCACAAAACGAACTATACCTTCGGTGAGTGCAGAATTGTTCTATCTGGGCAGGAATACACTTGGCTTAAACGATTCCATCAGATCAGGCCTAGTCTGAGTGGAATGACCTCAGACACAACACTCTTCTTTTCACGTCCTGCGGTCAACCGTACGGCAATCTCTGTGAGTATGGGGCCAGGTATTTGAAGAATTGCATTGGAAGTAAAGTCACCTACGGTCAATTCGACGAAGCATTGGTACACTTGAACTTTAATCAAGGCTCGGTTACAGACAGGGGGACTGTGGCTGACCATATGTGTCATTCTCTGGAAACCCAGGCTCGGTACTACCGGTACCATAATTTGCCTCGTAACGCCAGCCGAGCGCGGACACTAATTGAGGGACAAATCAACCCACTATTAACTGATAAATAAAAACTATTTATTTAAAACTCACCCACTCTTTGTGGTGTGTCATTGACTTGGGCCCGTAGTAGGGTGCTCTCAGGGTGGGTATGTAGGTCCCTATACCGTTTAAAAGTATTTAAAACCTTTTTTAAAATTTAGACCTGGTAACCCAAAATAAAACCAGGTGCCTGTAATACGGACGCGTCCCCACCGAATCTTATAACTTCCATAAATCAGCCATGCCGGCCCCCATTGACTTGGGCCC
>NC_042977.1:52718503-52723503 GCF_901001165.1 Salmo trutta
GAAGGGAAGGATAAGCCTAGAAGGCAAGAGCAACTACACTTGGTTGATAGTTGGATATTGATAGAGGGGGGAAGCGACATGATAAACCTAAGGTATAGATTCAAACACATGGTGGACAATGGGACATTGATAGAGGGTAAAAGCGAAATAATGGAGATTGATAGAGGGCGCAAAGTGCAAGAGTGCAAGAGGGCGGGGAGGTGGGGGGCTCACGCCTCCTGCCTCTCCCTCACCCTCAATGCAGGTGGACTGGTCCCAGCCCGGTCCCCTGCAACTCCTCCTCGCCTGGGATGTGCCCGACTGGCTCCATCCCCTTTCCCCGTTAGGCACGGCTAAATGACGCACCGATGGGCGGGTGTGTAGGCCGCTACCGAGGGGGACTGGGGGTGTCCAGTGAACCGGGACTTCCCAAAATGGTCTCACATCTTTAAGCGGCTTGAGTATCGCCCCGTATCCTCGTGCGGCACTGGGAACCCAGTCAACTGCTCTGCGCCCCGGCGCAGGCAGGGGTTTAATGTCTCCCCGGCTTCACCGGCGCTTCGGCGACGACGCAGAGGAGCACCCGGAGGCCCCCTTAAGTTAAACCTATTGTCTTTGAACTATGGCCTCTCGCTTTGGCGAAGGGCGGGTGGGGTGAAAGGAGGGCAACCTCCCAACCCCGCCTAGCCACTAGCCACTAGCGAACTGTCTCTGAAATGCTAGTGCAGGGGTAAGGGAGGCAGCCTTCTCGTAAGGCTCCTTCAACCCCACTCTACAGTCCACCTACTTCAGGTGTCGACGGCATGTAAACAAGAGTTGCCTCGATACTGGGGACGCTCAACCCTCCCTATACGCCACCCATTAGGATGTGGTTCAAGTACACACGGTCTAAGATACAGAGGGAAACGTGCTAGGAACACACATACCATATGAGAACTAGAGAGGACATTACTAATAGATACAGGAGGACTACATTAGATTCTGCTACCCACTCATATGGGTCTAGAGCCCTCGCCCCATGTGAAGGCGGGGGGGGGAAGGAGAGCGAGAAGGAGAGCAAACACGGAGAGAAGGGGTCTAACGACATCCTAGCCATTAGACGAGTCCTAGCTACTTGACAACCAGGGAAATGGCTTCGATGCGTTTCTCCTCCCAGAGTGACCAGACTGGATACCAAAACTGGCACCTACGGTGGGCGTTTCCGGACACCGTCAGGTCGTGCGACCAGGATCTTCCACAGCCCTATGTTCCGGGGGCCCTGGGAGAAAAAGCTACGGGAAAGGAGATACACCGGTGTGGCCAAGTCAGACCCGCAAGCACAGGGCAGGCAAAGGGCAGGCGGGAGGGACCGAAACCGCACGAGAGGATATCTCCGACTTGAACGAACCCCGGTCTAGCCAGCCGAGAAAGCGCCGTCGCCTAAGTGAGTCTCAGCCCACAGGCCGGGATCCCCCCAGAGGGCCGGATGCGGAGGGGGACCCAGGCACTGTGGCGCCTCAGTGGGAGAGCGAATCAGGGACCTCCTCCGGGCCACCGGACAACGAAGGAGGGAGGGTCGTGTTGCCACCACAGCCAGTCCCTGCGGGGGGAGGAAAGAGAAAGATGCGTAACCCAGCCAGCTGCCCCAAGGAAGCGGAAATGGTAAAAATCCCCGTCCGAGACCTGAGGTGCGGGCGATGTGGAATGCCACTTGAGACCGTTGGGAAGGTAGTGACACACTACGCGGCCCACCCAGCGGTACCAGTGGTGTTTGCCTGTCGAGTGTGCGGGAAGTCGAGCGAGAACAGCCACTCCATCTCCTGCCATGTCCCGAAGTGTAAAGGAGTGGTAGAGATCCGGATGGAACCGGACAGTGATTATACTTGTGGGCACTGTCCGAGAAGCTTTACAACGGCGGTGGGGCTGACCCAGCACAAGAGGCAGACACACATCGCTCGCTATGGCCAGGAAAAGGAGAGGGAGGTGACTATGAGAGAGAGGGAAAAGAACGAGACCAGGGCAGGATGGAGCGAGCGGGAAAAAGACGAGGTGACCCGCCTGGAGGGCGAGCTGGCTGAGGGGAAGCAGAAAAACAGGCAGATCGCCGAGAGCCTGGGAACAGGGAAAACCGCAGAACAGGTGAGGACTATAAGACGCAAACTGAGACTCGCGAAAACACGAAGTGACAGCCCCAAGGAAGCAGACGACAAGAGCGATCTTGTAGCGATGCTGTCCAAGCCCGGGACGCCATTAACGCCCCCGAAAGCTCTTCGAGAAATCCTCCGCAGAGAGCTGGAAGGGGTGCCACCAAGGATGGTGTCCAAATTGGAGCGGTCAAATTGTCCCTAAGGGGGTGGAGCAAGACCCAGCCTTGCTCAACACATCCGCCCTCGAACTGCAGCGGCTGCTGGGTGGGGCGTCGAGGGCCCAGAATCCGGGGAACCCAGCGGGTGAGCGCGAGACCACATTGCAAAGGGAAGGAGGGAGGATGGCCAAACAACTGACGTATGGAAGGGCGCAGCGGATGTTTCAGAGCAACCAACCTAGGCTTGCAAAGAGCATCCTGGATGGCAATGGAAAGGTGGCTGCTGCGGCGTCTCCACCGCTGGAGGTTGCTTCGGCATTCAAAAAGCGGTGGAGGTGACAGAGAAGTACCTGGGTCTTGGACAGTTCACATCGAGGGTGATGCGGATAACGATGAGTTTCGGTCGCCTATATCAGCAGCGAGGTACGTGAGAACCTGGGGGCAATTAAAAATGGTACAGCAGCTGGGCCAGATGGGATAACGAAGGCAGCGTTGCGCGAATGGGACCCCTCTGGTGCGAAACTGGCCGCCACCTTTTCCGTGTGGTTAACACTGGGCACCCTGCCGGAGGCATTCAAGAGGTGCAGGACAACCTTAATACCCAAGACTGATGACCCAATTCTACTCACCCAGGCGGCTGGGTGGAGGCCGCTTACCATCGGGTCGGTGGTCTTGAGGCTATACTCCCGTATCCTGACACACAGGTTGGCGAGGGCGTGTCCCATTAACCCTCGCCAGAGAGGATTTATCTCCTCACCGGGTGCTCAGAAAACTTGATGATCTTGGGAGGTCTAATCAAGCGCAGCAGGGCAAAGGGCGAGACGTTAGCCGTGTGTTGGTTGACTTTGCGCGTGCATTTGACTCAGTGAGCCATCGGCACATCTTGGAGGCTCTCGGGCAGAGAGGGCTCGACGAACATGTCATTGGAATCGTAGGTGACTCGTACACCGAGGTGACGACCACAATAACAGTCCACGGGGCGGACCACCCCCGTTGACGTGAGGGTAGGTGTCAAACAGGGAGACCCGATGTCTCCGCTGCTGTTCAACCTGGCCCTGGACCCAATGATTGACACCCTTGAACGCTGCGGCTCGGGGTACAAACTGGACGTTGAACAGATCACAACCTTGGCGTTCGCAGACGATCTGGTCCTGGTGAGCGGCTCTTGGGGGGGGCGCGCACAATATCCGAATCCTGGAAGAATTCTGCCGTCTGACTGGGCTGAGAATTCAGCCCAAGAAGTGCCACGGGTTCCTCATTCAAAGGGTGCAGGACGTGCGACTGGTCAACCACTGTACACCCTGGATAATGTGTGGAGAACAACTGCACATGGTCGGGTCAGAGGAATCAGTTGCGTACCTGGGTCTGAGGGTGAGCCCACGGCAGGGCATTATGGAGCCAGAACCTGTCGAACGACTCCGTGACTGGATTAGCTCGATTGGGCGCTCGCCGCTAAAGCCTTCACAGAAGGTGAGGATGTTGAATGTCTATGCATTGCCGAGGATGGTCTACCAGGCGGATCACGGTGGGTTGAGGTCGAACGTCCTAACCGTGCTCGACGGGATGATCAGGAAAGCGGTAAAGGGGTGGCTGCACCTCCCAACGTGTACCTGTGACGGGCTGCTCTACTCGAAATGCCAGGATGGTGGGCTTGGCATAGGGAAGCTAGCCTATCAAATCCCGTCTATCCAAGCCAGGGGGTCTACCGCTGTGGCACTCCGGGGATGCCATTACGCGGCTAGTAACCCGCAGAACAGTCAAGCGAGAAGAGTATCTCGGGATGTGGCGGAGGGCCGGTGGGGATGAGGACAGCTTGCCCCCCTGGAAGGAAGCGCGAAGGGGCGGCGCAGTGTACAGAACCCACCGAGCCGGTGAGGCCAAAATGCCTAGTCACCCCTGACTGGAGGAAAGCAGAATTCCTGAGATGGCAGAACCTGACAGCGCAAGGAGTTGGGGTGCAGGTCTTTGGAGGAGATAGAAACAGCAATCACTGGTTGGCGAAGCCGGAAAAGTTGGGAGCCAGAGAGCGCCACTATATTGCAGCTCTCCAACTGAGGGCCAATGTATACCCAACTCGCGAGGCGCTGGCGAGGGGGGGGAGAGATGCAGAGAAAATCTGCCGCCACTGTCTATCTGAAACAGAATCCTGCTCGCACATTCTCGGGCAGTGCCCCGCAGTGAAGGTAGTCGTGTCAAGCGACATCACAAACTGTGTGGCCTGCTAGCAGATGAAGCCGAAAGCGCCGGATGGAACGTCACCAGGGAAATGTGCTGCAGGACCCGAGCGGGGGCACTGCGGCGCCCAGACCTGGTGTTCGTGAAAAATGGCAACGCTTTGGTGTGGATGTTACGGTGCGGTACGAGATGGCCTATGACACGCTCGAGGTCGCGGCAGCCGAGAAAGTTGCCAGGTACACCCCAATTACTTCGTACGTCAAGACTGCCCTGAAAGTGAGGAAAGCAAAGGTGTTTGGCTTCCCACTTGGAGCGCGAGGCAAGTGGCCATCCAGCAATGGGCGGTTGCTACAGGCTTTGGGGGTGAGCGAGGGAAGGAAGAGCTGGCCAAACTGTTCAGCAGGAGGGCGCTCCTGTACTCCTTGGATGTCCTCAGGGACTTCTATAGAACGGATGGGGAGGCAGAGGTCTCGAAGGACGAGAGCGGAGACAGCCTCCCCTAGGATGGCCGGAGGGCGCAGGCCACGAGGGAGCGGAAAACAAAGTAGTAGAATAAAATATA